>NC_056746.1:606770597-606888097 GCF_019279795.1 Protopterus annectens | reverse complement strand
GCCACCTAAACAGGTTTAAACTATTCCAGGCTCCACAAAGTCTGCTCTTCACTTTTTCCCTTAGAACTGTTCAAACTCTCAAAGTAATCACTCTATTCTCTTTCTAAAGCCCTGCACTTGCTCAGCTCTTATAAGGAAACACTAACTAAAGCACTACACCCTCCTTGACTTCTCATAAGATTTAGGCTCCCGATTGGTCCTTCCTGATCAAGTGAAAAATCAGTTCCTTTCCCCTAATCTGATCAGTAAAAAAACAGTTCCCTATACTAATCTGGTATGTCCAAGGGTCAGTTTCAAGGTTACTCTCCAGTCCAGCTGGTGAATCTGGGAATTTTGAGGCAATGTTACAATTGTCTTATGTACACAGACAACCATCTCCTCCTTCCAACAAACTCTAATACATGTGAGAGATGCAGTTACACAGCCAAACTGGAGGCAGAGCTCTCTCAACCCAAGACTGGGACAGTCAGTCAGGAGGAAAAGGTAACCACCCGCACCACAAATCCAGTCTCACACAGACCTATTGCATCTGCATACCCAACACATAAACACACAAAAACATACTCGGAGGCTCTAAATAAAAATCTGCCTAAACAGCAAAGACCTCCTAAGCAGATATCCAAGCAACAACCACCCCTCAACAATACCCACGAATCACATATCTCACAAAATCAGTGTGCCTCACAGTCACAGCCCTTGAGGCCAAACTAAACACCAAATACACTTGCTATAGGGGACTCTATTGTCCGGCACACTGACGTCTCGCTCACCAGACTGAACAAGGAGAAGGTCACTGTAAGCTGCCTGTCAGGTGCCAGGATCCGCCACATAACGCAAGCACTCAGGTCACTCCAAAGCAAGTACAAGTATGACTCCATCACTGTCCATGCTGGTGTGAATGACCTGAGACGTACCTCCCTGGACTACATGAAAAGAGACATAGAGGAGCTCTCTGACCATGTAGCCCAGGCTGGTATGACCCTGACTTTGAGTAGCATATTGCCCTCACCAAGAATGATGTCACAGTATAAAGACAAAGTGATCAGTTTCAACAATTGGCTAAAGTATTGGTGTCATTCAAAGGGGATCCAGTGTCTGTCAGCCTGGGATGACATGCTCGATAAGCCATGTTACTTCACTAGGGACGGCTTGCACATGTCACCCTTAGGCTTTCGTATACTGGCCAAGGCTCTTGCCACCCCCATAGTGCCTTTTTTAGGCAGGGCTCAAAGGACAAACCCACCTCCATAGACAACCCAAGGATAAAAAAACTAAAGGTAATGCTACTAAATGCCAGAAGTCTAAACCTCAAGATGCATGCACTCGAGGCTCTCCTCAGCATGGAGAAAATCGATGTCTGTGCAGTAACAGAAACCTGGTTCAAGGCTCCTGAGAGCACCCCAGCACTGCCAGGTTATAACTCATACCATGCGTTTCGGCCCCAAAACTAGGACCGAAGCACAAAAGGAGGGGGAGTATCTATATTCATCAAAGATACACCTCCAGGTTGGTGGCACTGCACGAAGCATCAGAAACCATCCATGTGCAACTAACAGCAGGCAAAACTGCCTTTCAGTTTGTAGCCTGCTACACAACACCCTCCCTATTACAGGAACCCCACTTGGCATTCCTGAGAACACTGGAGAATATGAAGGTCTCTCCAAACACTATGTTATTGGGTGACTTCAACTACCCAAACATTGACTGGGAAAATTACTTAAGCCCAAACACCCTCACCTAACGGTTCCTTGAAATTATAAACTCTAATGCAATGGAACAAGTGGTCACCACTCCCACAAGAGGGATCAACATATTGGACCTGGTCATCACCAACATGGGGACTCTATGTTCCACACCAGAGGTAAACCCCTCATTGGTAAGATCAGGCCATAAACAAATTTCCCTGGACATCCATATCCCGTCCCCACCCCCAGCCAAGGAAATCACTGTAAAGAATTTCTCAAAAGCCAACTTTGCACTTCTCAAGACTGAGATGGAATCCTTCAAAGCCCCTGGGCCAGAGGATAATACAGCCCAATCCACAGAATCCTTTACAAATGCATTCTATGAGCACCTGCAGGAATGCATGGATCCCAAATAAAACCAAGACTCACTCCTCCAAAAACAGGAGACCGGTCTGGTGGATCCTGGCCATAAATAAGCTATACAACAGAAGGAGGAAGCTACTACATGGCAGAGCAAAATCCCAAAAAGGGAAGGCATCTCTGATCAGTATTAGCAAGAAACTTTGTTCTCTCATAAAATCATCAAAGGCCAGTTTCGAAAGAAAAATTGCCCTAGACACTAAAGATAATCACAAGGCCTTCTTTGGTTATGTCAGGAACATGGGTGGAAACTCCCAGATATGCTCTGAATTGTTGCATAATGGTACAAAATATACCGAACCTACAGACATAGCCAACATCCTGGCAGACAGATTCAGCGCAAACTTCCCCCCCCCTTCCCCCCCAAAGGAGAAAATGCCTATCCCAACTGAATGTAACCTCCCTGACATCACAGATGCACAGGTGAAAGCTGCCCTCTCCAAAGCAAAAAGCGCAGCATCTATGGGACCAGACGGTGTTCCAGGCTGTGTCTTACACGAGCTCCAAGAAGAACTGAACCCTCACATTAAGTCACTGTTCAAACTTAGCCTTACTACAGGATATGTACCCAAAGAATGGCATACAGCTACAGTGGTCCCACTCCACAAAGGTGGTGTCACAACGGACCCCGGAAACTATCGCCCCATAAGCCTGACTAGTCTGGTCTGTAAAGCTATGGAGCGTATTATCATGGAACTCATAAACAAAGATATTGGGAACCTCCAGACACTAGACCCTATCCAATTTGGCTTTGTTAAGGGCAGATCTTGCCTCTTAAACCTAGTTGATTTCTTTGAAACAGTTACCAAAGCCATAGATGAGGGCAAGGTAGTCCACACAGCCTACCTGGACCTCGCAAAAGCCTTCGACACAATACCCCACTCGGGCATCATAAATAAGCTTACCAGCTTAAATATCAACCCCTATATCACAAGATGGGTTGCAAACTGGCTCAGAGATAGAACCCACATGGTCAGAATCACAGGTGCCATGTCCGAATCCAAACCAGTTACAAGTGGCGTCCCACAGGGCTCAGTTCTGGGACTTCTCTTGTTCGGCATATACTTCTCTGAGGTTCAGGCTAACACGGGGGGATTATGGCTGACAAAGTTCGCAGATGACTGCAAACTGGGGGCCATAATCGAATCTCCAGCTGACACAAGCATCCTCCAAAAGGGTCTCACAGAGACGGATGCTTGGTGCCAGAGCCACGGCCTCAAGCTAAATGCTAAAAAGTGCATAGTCATCCCCTTTGGGAAAAACAAGGTGCCCACAAATTACCACGTAGGTGGTAATCCATTAAGTACGGAAGAAGTAATTAGAGATTTGGGGACAAACGTAGATAGTAATCTCTCCTTTGATAATCACGTTGCCAAAGTGGTTAGAAAGACCTTCTATATAGCCCACCTTATCACGAAAGGGTTTGCATCTAGATCAAGAGAGGTCATTATGCCCCTCTACTCATCACTCATCAGGCCCATAATTGAGTATAATGCCCCTTTTGGGATGTACCTTACCCGACACCTGCAGTAACTGGAAAGACCCCAAAAGTACCTCACCAAGAGGATCATGGGCTACAAACAGATGTCCTATGCAGCTCGACTAAAGAAACTCCAGCTCTACTCAGTTGCTTACCGCCTACTCAGAGGCAATCTACGCCTGATGTACAAAGCCATGTCAAACCCAGAATTAATGGACATGCTCCACCTCAAAAAATCCAAGTCCCTTAGAGCTACAAGATCCAGTGACCTAAACCTCAGCACAAAAATAAATAGGCCATGCTGGAGGGACAGATTCATTTCCCAGAGGCTCCCCTCACTCTGGAATAGAATCCCAAATCATGTTAGACATAGCCCCTCGCTGACCCTCTTCAAGCGAAATCTGGACGCGTGGATGGGAGATCGCAAATTCACCCCTGGGATCTCTTCTGTGTCCCTGCTAGACAGAGGCACAGTAAACTAATCTTAAAAGGGTACCTTCTGTGACCTACTTTAAGGAGGCACAGTAGGCTAATCTAATAGGGAGGTGGAAGCCAAATACACTCTGGCTAGGCTTATAAAGGCACTAGGGCAGATAGCCTAGTATCTACCTATGAACCTTTGAAAATCTGTAAGACACAGCCAGGTTTGTCTCGTCATTGCCAAGCCAGAGCCTGACACTCTTAACTGTCCCATCCATTGTATTATGTAACAAATTAATAGCCAGCAAGGAGACAGAATTTATTTTTTGCCACTTGGATTAGAGTATCTGAATATAATAATTGTTTTCTCAGCAAAGTCCCTGAGAAATCTAACCATATGTACCACATAGTTCAATACTCTGAATGAGAAGGTACTGAATGCATGCATTTACCAAGAAGGTACTGAATACATGTGCATACCAAGAATGTACTGGATGCATGCACTCATCGAGATAGTACTAGATGCATGCACTTCCTTCCCCAGTTTATCAATTATCCTGAAATCTCTGTTTGCACAATGGATGGCCTGGACATCTTCTGGGGCATCTTTTTTGGTGGTAGCAGCTACCATGGTGGAGTCCACAAGAGGTTACTCCAATGCTGTCTATCCTAAGGGGATTGCTGCCCTCTGTCACGTTTCCACAGAAATGCTTCTGCCATATCCAGTTCTTTTCAGGCATTACAACATACCATGTCTGTTGATGGAACTAACCAGACCACTCAGGGGGAGGATTTCTAGGCCTCCTGTAAAATCTCTCCCTCATGGGAAGTCATGTCGATGGGTCAGGATCCTCCCTGTCTCTTAATTTCTAGAACGTTGCCAAAAATATCATCTTCTGGAGGGGATTTGAGTAAAACCTCCCCTTCATCAAAATCTGTATCCCGAGAGGGAAACTACTAAGGGGAGTCAAGTTTTTCATCTTACATCACATCTTGTGTTAACAGGAGAGTGATCAGAACTCTCTTGGAAATAATGTGCCTCAGTTCTCAACATGTGCCTATGAGCTCCTCTGCCTTGTTGGAGCAAAAATGATAAGCAGTTGAAGGCTCCAGCTTCAGCAGTGTCTTATGGTGGAATTGGTGGACCCTGCACACATTCTTGTCAAGAGCCTAATTCAGGTATCCTCTACACCATTTGCTCTAGTCCAGTAATTAGGGTTAGAGTCGACAGCACCAGCAAACTATGCCAGCACAAACTGTAGAAACAACATTACAAGACTTTCAGGGTCAAAGCTCTTACAGAAACAATGGTCTCAACAACAATTGAGAGGGCACTGACACCAAAGATTTAGTGCTGAACCCATCTCTCCCAGAGACTCTCAGCAATGACAAGACTGATGCCAAAGAGGCCACTGATATCAAGGGCATAATCGCAAAAGAAACATTATCTGCCAATGCTTTATAGAAAGACGCAGATATCAGTGACAATTCCATGACTATCAGAGCTGAAACAAGGCCCAGAGGAGGAAGAGGAAAAGGAAGAACTGGAGGGTTTGATGACAGAACTTCTTGGCCCATTTGAGAAACTGTGGGGGCTGAGATGACACCATATTGCAGCTGTGCTTTCATGAAGCCTGACATCATCTGCTTCTAATCCAAGGGTGTAGGGCTGCTAAGGGACTTGCAGGAGAACAAGAAAGCAACAGAAGCTGGTCTGGAAGACATACATCTTAACAACTTTTTTCTAAAGAGAAACTGCCAGTCCTCCTCCTCGGCACCAAGTCAGCAGAACCATATCTGCTAGGAAGGGGAAGACAAAAGTCCTGGATGACAAGGAGCTGTTGCAACATTAGAGAAGGAAAGAAGACCTGGTCATGGTGACTGTCAATGAAGGTCCTAGACATGGAGCTAAGGAAGTATCCCAAGGGATCTTTGGGGGTGTCATCTTCTCCCGTACATGAAAATCACTTTCATCTAACCTGTGCTTCTCTTTTTTCTGGTCCTCAAACTTGGATGAAGTCTTGTCTTGGTCTGGAGATCACAATGCCTTTTTTGCCACTACCTCAAAGTGAAGTAGACCTTTCAACACCAATTTACTTTTTCTGTCCATCAAAATGCGAGAACTAAAATTCTTACATATGCTACAATCACAATCCAGGCTTCCCACCCTCAGAAGCACCAAGCTCAAGTCCTAAGAGCCTTGGGGTGGATTATTTTCATACTTCTTACATTTATTAAACTCAGCCTTTGTCTCCTTATCCATCACTAGGCCTTAATCTGACCTCTACTCTACCATAATAAACAATCAAAAACCCTGAACGAGCAGGCTAAAAATAAATCCTAATGGCTTAAATCTGTTTGGAAACATTGTTGTTCTTCAGTTGCAGCAATGAGATCTGTAGATAGCTTTTAGCAGCAGGAAGCTATGGAATAAGGGAGGTGCTCGAACTTGTCAACAGCAGCATTGTCATGCAAGTTGGCACCAAGGTGACCAGTTGAGTTGTTCTAGTGTCTGGACATGCCTAGAAAAATAGAAAGGACTTGAGTAGTGGATTGATTCGACATTGCAACAGCTATTAATACAAGTCAGGGAAGCTGATGATGAGGGCATGAAAGCTAGGCTGAAATACATAGTAAGAGACAAAGAGACTGACAATGGAAAATGACTAATAACAGTTATCTAAACATTTTAGAAGTAGTTAGAAGGTACCAGGATAAAGTGGAGAGGTTGTTAGAATAAGAAGGCAAAGAAGGATATAAGAGATTATCTGTGGAATTTAAATGAGTACATAAAAGTGGCCTTAGCACCAACATTTTATGAAAATCCCCATAGAATAAGAAGTTACTAGCCCAAAAGCTGAAAATGCAGGAAGTTAAAAGGTAATAGCAAAGTTGTAAAATCCACAAAAATTTAAGCAAGGAAGTGAACCAAGCAGAATTATGGAGACCATGAGCTAGCACTATGAGGACTTATACAGAGGGGACAGGTGGGAGCATGACACAGAAAGTGGCATGGTAGGGTTCTTACAGGAAATACATATTCCATGCCAGCAGAACAAGTGTGTAAACTGTAAAGCAGAGGATAACAAAAGACATAAAACTAGCAATAAAGCATCAGGCCATGGGTAATATGCCAGGCTTAGATGGCATACACATTGAATTATGGAAGTTAGGAAAGGACATAATAACCATGGCATGAGTAATTCTTTAATGATCTATTCCAGTATCATGGAAGAAGGCTGTGGTAGCTGTTATTCTGAAAGAGAACAAGGATTGTGCTAACCCAGCATCATATAGAACAGTCTCAGTGCTCGGTTATTATTACAAAGCATGGACATATTGCCAAGATGATTGGCAAATAGAGTGAGTAGAGACACAGAGTTAGACCAGTGTAGCTTTGCAGAATCTAGGCAGACATTTGATAGGACAAGTAAAGCATTGGACTTACAAGGTTGCTGAACATTAATCAAAAGCTTAACTTCAGTTCTCCCAAAGTGAAAACATAAACTAAGAAATAGGAGTACCATTGAAACTGTTTTTTGAGGATAAAATTGAGATGCTGACTAGTAAGTACACTGCCTGGATGCCAGCAAAGAAGATATTTGGAAAACCTGAAAGAAAATCAACCAGAAAAGGTGAAGAGAAAAACTTATCTGGGAAGGAGTCTGCACCTGTTCAGCATAAAGCAGTGCGAGCTTCAGCTTTATTACAAGAGATGGCTTCCAGTAATTTAGAGGAAAAGAAAAATCAAATGTACTCAGAGATGATCAAAATAAATGAAACACTGAATGAATATGTCAACTCAAATAACAAAAGGCTGGAAAAACAGAAGAAGCTTTGACCAGCTGTTCAGGTGAACAGATAAAACTGGAAAAATCAGAGGTTGAAATGAAGAAATGACTAGCTGAGTATATGGCTTCTCAAGATGAGTTGTTTCAAAAAAGTAGGAGTTAGAAGATATAGCACAGAGAGAAAACCTGAGATTGTTGGGAGATGAAGATGAACAGGAAGACCAGCAGCTCAGAAATTAGTAATAAATGGGAGATTATAAAGTATCAATCACATTTGTGAAAGATGGCTTTGCAGGAAAAAGTGGATGAAAAAGACTGGGCGTTTGTTGACTTTGTTAAATGTTTTGGTAGACTGTAAAACATATACCCCACTTTATGGCATTAATGCTTAAAGGAATAGGGGAAAAGGTAATGAAGTAAACAATTTTTATTCCTATTAGTATTTCTATAAAACTTTTTGTGATATAAACTGCATGTTACATATAATAAAGCAGTTTTGTGTAGTGTGTATTCAGGAGTAGTTTAAATTTGGGGGGGGGGGTCAGTTACTGCTGTATGTGCTAAAGATATTAAAGTAAACAAGTACCATTATACCTGTAATAAATACAGGCTTCTTAGTATAACAAGAGTAAAAAAGGCTGGACAAAAACAAGTTTAATGTTAAATTGTAGTGATCTTGGGCTGCTGAGTGGTGGTGGGCTGTAAACGTGCACTGATTATATTATATGTAAAATTAAGATATTTTCTCTTATTTTTATAAGGGTGGATGTCTAGATTAATGCCTTTGGCTTAAGATATAAACAAGTGTTTTTTGTAAGCAAGTAGCCTTTACAAATAACACAAAATGATGAAAGCCATGAAAAATACTAAGTTTCTTACAACTACAAAGATATTAGCTTGTCTTATTCTCATTCTCTGCTGAGGGAAATCCAAAATATAAAGCTACAATGGCAAGCAGTTCAATGAAAAATAAAATGTGAAATTTTGGGAAGTGAATAACAGATAGCAGCCTTCCATAGCAGCCTTAATACTTATAGCCAAAACACTTTTTCTTAGGGCTAAAAGTTAATGTTGTTTGAAAGCATGCAAACTGTTTTTCATATCTGGTTGGGAGATAGCGATAAAAAAAGAAGTCAGCAAACAGTGTAAGTAGGGGCACATGCTCTAGCATGCATGTCAGCATGGGAAATCTTAATTTTAGATTAGGTAATGCCTATATGTGCAGATGTGAATTTGGGGCAATTGTTCCTATCCCCCCCAAAAAAAACAATTTTTAATGGCACCATCATTTTTGAAGATGTACACCATTTTGGAAATGTGTTCTAAGTCAATTAGTTTTTTGTTTGAAGGTTATCATTAACACAGGAAATCTTGAAAATGTGACATATGTTCAAACAGAGATGAGAAAAAATAACTGTATAAAAGATCTGTCTGCTAAACAGTAGTGTATGCATGTAAAACAAAAGTTGGAAATGCACATTCAAAAAATGTTCATGTATAGTTATTGCAATGGCTATGCTATCGATATTATCTTGGAATCTAAATGGCCTTAAAAATGTACAGACAAAAACTAAAGGGTATTGAATTATATTAACAAATGCAGAGTGCAAATAGTAATGCTGCAGGAGAAACATTTGAAAATAAAAGAGCATGTGAATTTGGCAAAGGAAGGATTTCGGAATGGATATTCAGCAGAATATCTGGGGCAAATGAAAAAGGGGAGTAATTATGCCAATTGTTAGAGGGGCTCCAATACTAATCGAAGGGAAAATGGGAATAAGGGTTGATTTGTGGTAGTAAAGAGCAAGTGGCAAGGGAGGATGATTATAATGGTGTGTATTTATATTTCACCAAAAGCTGCTATTATGGAGCTTAAGAACATTTGGAAGAAATAATCAGCTTTCAGCAAGGAATATAACAAGTAGGTGGGTACTGGAACTTGATTTATAATAGTGAGGATGTATCAGGAGGACACAGAAGGGAAAATAAAATACAAAACAGTAGATTTCTGAAGAAAGTTGTGAAACTATTAGGTATGGAAGATGTGAATTCAGTAGTAGGTACTCTTACAGAACTTACATATTATTCCCCAAGGTACAATAACTGAGCTATACTAAATAGAAATTGTATTACAAAAGAGCATGTGCATTTAATTGAATGCTTTGACACATCCAATAACTTTTTCAGATTATTCAGCAATAAAAAGTAAGATAAAAATGCAGGGTAAAGAAGTAAAAATGAGACAGTGGTGCTTTCCCACTTACCTGTTAAAAGAGAGAAATGTAAGGCATATGTAGTTGAAATTATTCAAGAGTTATTAGGGAATGTAGAAATATCTTCAGAAGTTATAGCTAGTGAGTAGGATAAAATAAAAATGGAGGTTAAAAGCAGAGTAGAAATAAAAGATAAAGAGATGTGGTTAAGAAGGCACAAATGCAGAGTGCTAAACAGAAAATAAGGTGGAATATGCATATGTTTAGAAAGACTGCTGTTAAGCAATTATTTTATGATAATAACTCCAGAAGACAAAAACATTTAGCACAACAACTTAAGCAGCAAATGTAGAAAGGGTTGTAGACAAACTTAGGGAGCCTATTACAAGAAAAATAACCAGAGATCCTGTAAAGGTTTTAGGATATTTCTGAAATTGTACTAAAATTTGTATAAAGCAGAGAAATGTAGACATCAAGAAAGAGACCAAATGGAAATATTTACGGAAGACTTAATAATGTCAAAGTCAGAGGAAGATGAGGCTCATCAATTAACAGTTAAAATAGGAGGGGAATAAGATAAAAATGGTGATATATATATATATATATAATCAATCTTCAGGAAATTCTCCAGGAACAGATGGTATTCTTGTGGAAGTTTGGAAGTTAGGAGGGAAGAAAATGATAATGATCTGAAAGATTTTGTTTAACAGTATTTTAGAAGAATGAAAGCACCAACTTCTTGGAAGAGAGCTGTGGTGGATGAATCTTAAGTGAAAGACCTGCTCTGTGGGGTTTTTAGTAGAATCTGGAATAGAAACTGCTGTTAAAAAAAGAATAATTAGCAGGGCATATAAAATATTGCATGATTACTGTAAGATCTATCAGAGGAGGTTAGAAAAGACTTGGAAGAGAAACTGGAAAAACAATTTACTAAAGAATAAAGGGAGGATATACGCATGACTCTTAAGTAAGTATGTAACAAAGTCCAGAAAGTTTAGGATCTTCTCTTGGAAGTGTTTGCATAGGTATTTATATACCCCAGACAGACTTAATAGAATTTTTCTTGAGGTAGATTGCAAATGCTGGAGGTATGATGGGGACAAAACAGATAACTGGGAACATGTGTTTTGGGAGTCTAACAAGTTGGAAGATTTAAGAAATACCATACAGAGTACTCTGTCAGAAATGTTGATGACCAAATAGCTGTAATGAAGGATATAATTTTTTTGAGTTGGGGTGCAGGATACGAATTGCCTAGACTAGAAGTAGTAAGTACTTATTAAGTTTAATTCTGTTGACTATCAAAAAAAAACAATTAATAGAAAATGTGAATCAAAGTCTAAACCAAATGTATTTGAAGTAATGAATATTATAAAAGAACTGGAAGAGGGATCTTTAGAAAAGGGAAGGAGCAAATTGCATAGAAATAAATTGAAATTTTGAGAACAATACATGGATAATAAGTTCAGGATGAGAAGGAATAAGATTTAAGTGAAGGCAGGAATTCAGCAATTTATGTACCATTGAAATGATAATAATTACTTAAAAAAGATATGTGATGTTTAATGTATGTACATTGAAAAATGTTAATTTGGTTTATTTTCTTATCTGTTAATGTTTATTTGCCTATGTTTTAAGTGATTATTTGATAAAGATGAAGAAAAACAAAAGGAGAAACTGTTGTCTTGGCAAAAGGGAGCCACCACAATGATATTTCTTTCTAAATCTTCAGAATTAATCAGGAAATTAGAAAGGGTAGAAAAACATAAAGGAACATTCCTATCCAAGAAAATGAAAATGCAGCTGATTTCCAGGTATGCTTCCATGGAGTCCTGGAGAAGAGTTTTGACAGATGATTGTTGTGAATGGGGGCAAATAGATCTATCTGATGTATTCCACACAGCTAGAACAATTTCTGTCAAACTCCCTCTTGTTCATTTTCCATTTAGGGGGATATGTCATGATCCTGTGCTCTAACATGATGTAAGATGTCTGAATAGTGAGGCAGTGCTGAAAAGCTATATCCCAGTCTGCCATGGCTAGTCTGCATTAAAGATAAGATCTGCCCCCCACACACATTTGTTTAGATACATACATACATACATGCAAACAAATATTTCAAGCATGAGCATTAATGCCCTTCTAGCTTGCCAATATACCAAAACACTTGTTCCCATAATAAATGTCCAGGCTGTTCTTAAAAATATTTAAACTAGTACTTGTAGTCTGCTCCATGCATTAGCTATTCTGTCAGAGAACCAGTTAGTACACTTCTCCTTCCTATAGAATCTTTTTAATTTCCCCAAATCTTTTGGGTTTCTAATACCGTGATGGCAATGGACCCCATTCCTAAGTCAAAGTACAATTAAAGTTCATGAAATTAGTATTGTTTCAACCTTTGATGTCAGCCAAAAGTGCTCTTCGCAGCACCCACAATGTGCCCAGTAATGATTCTTTCTGCAGTTCATACAGGGTTGCATGGACTGGTTGTTGTTGTTGTTGTCATTGTGTCTTTTGGCTTTTCCCGGTTAGGGGTCGCCACAGTGGAACTCTGGTCCGCTAATGTTTGGTAGTGGATTTTTACGTGCCGAGTTACCAGCCCTGACGCACAACCTTCAACCTAGGTATGCCCATTCACGCATGCCTCCACACAGAAGACGCTCTAGCTGAGAATTGAATGGGACAACGTCTTGCTGTGAGGCGACAATGCTACTACTACTACTACTACTACTACTACTACTGATGCCACTACTGCGGGTACGTACAGGGTTACATGGATTGGTAACATATCTAAATACAATTGTAGATTCTTTTTTATAAGACTTGTTGCTCCTGCTATGAATGGAACTGTCTGGGTATTTTTCTTCCACATTGTGTCATTTCTGCCTGCAGATCCTGATATTTTATGACTTTTTTGTCTCTTTGTACACAACACACTGTAGTTCCTCAGTGTGGTGATTTCAATGATCAATGATACTTTTGTCTTCTTTTCATGGAGCACTATATCTGGTTTTCTAGCATCTATCCTTTGAACTGTTGGTAATGGGTGATCCCATGTGATATAAACTTCATCATTTTCTATGATGCTTTGTGGCTCATGTTTCCAGCGTTTTTCTGCCACTTCAATACCATAATGTTTGCACAATCCCCAGTGTAACTGTCTTGCCACATTAGTATGCCTTTCAGTATGCAGTCCTTCTGCCATTAGAATGTCACAACCAGCAATGAGGTGTACGCCTGTTTCCAGTTCAGTTTTACAAAACCTACATTTGTCTGTTTCTCCCACATGTTCAATGGACTTTGTAAACCAATGTGTATGTAGCCTACTGTCTTGGGCCACCAATACTAACCTTTCATCTCTTGGTTTGAATTCACCTCTGCTTAACAATTCCTGCATTCTTGATCAACATGGAGGTGTACCCATATTCATCAAGGATACCCATATCTCCAGGTTAGTAGTGCAGCATGATGCCCCAGAGATCATCCATGCACAACTATCAGCAGGCAAAACCACATTTCAAGTCGTAGCCGGTTATAGATCACCCACCATGTCCCAAGATGCTCACTCTGCATTCCTTGAGACCTTGGAAAATATAAAGGTCCTACCCAACACCATAATCTTGGGTGATTTCAACTACCCTGGTATAGACTGGGTGAACTACCAATGTTCCAACTCCTATGCTCAGTGATTCATAGAATTTATAAATTCAAATGCCCTTGAACAACTAGTATGTTCCCCCACTAGAGGGGACAACATATTGGATTTAATCATTACAAATATGGGCGCCCATTGTACCACACTCGTTATCACTCCCTCCTTGGTCAGATCCGACCACAAACTGATAACCCTGGACATCCTCACCCCTCCACCTCCCCCAGTCAAAAAAACTATAGTCAAAATCCTTTCCAAAGTAAACCTCAAACTACTTGCATCTGAAGTGGAAAGCTTCACTATTCCCTTGCAGAAGGATAATGATATCCAGGATGCGGAATCCTATACCAAGGCACTCTATATGCATCTTCAGGATTGCATGGACCATGCTATCCCAAATAAAACCGACTCCTTCCTCAAGCAAGAAGAAACCAGTCTGGTGGACCCTGGCCATAAGCAAACTTTACAATAAAAGGAGGAGACTTATACAAAAAAAGGCCAAATCTGAAGTAGAAAAATCATCCCTGATCAGCATTAGTAAGAAATTGAGGGCCCTCATCAAGTCAACTAAAGATAATTTTGAAAAGAAAGTTGCCAAGGATGCCAAGGATAACCATAAGGCCTTCTATGGCTACATCAAAAACCTAAATGGCAACGCTCAGGTCTGTTCTGAGCTAGTACAAAATGGAACAAAATACACTGACCCTTCTGACATTGCCAACATCTTGGCTGACAGGTTCAGTGCAAATTTCTCCCCCCCCTCGCCACCTACAGGGCCTATTACCATTCCAGGGTTCATAGGTTCATATGTTCATATGTTGGTACTAGGCTATCAGCCCTAAGGCCTATACAAGCCTAGCCATAACAATTCCATGGCTATTTCTTCCCACACTATTTACTTCCCTGGACCTCTGTCTAGCAGGGCGACTGACGTGATCCCCGGGGTGAATTTCCTTTCTCCCATCCAATCATCAAGGTTCCTTTTGAAGAGGACCAAAGAGGCACTCTGCTTGACATGTATGGGCAATCTATTCCAGAGTCTGGGGAGTCTCTGGGTCAGGAACCTATCCCTCCAGCATGTTTTGTTTATTGTGATGACAAGGTTTAGATCCCTGGAGCATGTGGCTCTGAGGGATTGGGATTTCTTTAAGTGTAGCATGTCCAACAGCTCTGGGTTTGACATGGCCTTGTATGTTAAGCAAAGATCGCCTCTGAGTAGATGATATGCGACAGAGTATAGCTGGAGTTTTTTAAGGCGGTCAGCATAGGGCATCTGCTTTAGGCCTGTGATTCTTTTAGTGAGGTATTTCTGTGGCCTTTCCAGTTGTTGCAGATGTCTTGAGAGGTACATACCAAACGGGGCATTGTATTCTATAATGGGTCTAATGAGGGATGAGTACAGTGGGACAATGACCTCCTTTTTTCTGGATGAAAAGCCCTTAGTGATGAGGTGTGCCACATAGAAGGATTTCCTGACTGTTGTGGTGATGTGGTTATCGAAGGTGAGACCACTGTCCACCTGTGTCCCTAAGTCTCTTATCAAACTTTTGGTGTTTAGTGTACTGCCACCTATATGGTAATTCACAGATACATGTTTTTCCCAAAGGGGATAACTATACATTTCTTGGCACTGAGCTTGAGCCCATGGCTCTGGCACCAAGCATCTGTTTCTGTAAGGCCCTTTTGTAGAGTATCCACATCATTTGGGGATTCAATAATGGCTCCCAGTTTGCAGTCATCTGCAAACTTTGTTATCCAGAGTCCCTTAGTGTTGGCCTGTACTTCAGAGAAGTAGATGCCAAACAAGAGCGGTCCCAGGACTGAACCCTGAGGTACTCCACTTGTCACTTGTCTGGAGCTGGATTTGGAGTCGGCTACTTTTACAGTGTGGGTTCTATCAGTAAGCCAGTTAGCAACCCATTGGGTGACGTAGGGATTAATGCCCAGCTTAGTAAGTTTATCTATGATTCCAGAGTGGGGGATGGTGTCAAAGGCCTTGACAAGGTCAAGATAGGCTGTGTGGACCACCTTACCCTTGTCCATGGCTCTGGAGACTGATTCGAAGTCAATCAAGTTCAGGAGACAAGATCGGCCCTTCATGAACCCAAACTGGGTGGGGTCCAGTGTTTGAAGGTTGCCAATGTCTTTGTTTATAAGTTCCATGATAATACGCTCCATGGCCTTGCAGATAAGGCTTGTCAGACTGATGGGACGGTAGTTTCCAGGATCCAAGGTGGATCCCTCCTTGTGGAGTGGGATAACTGTAGCTGTGCACCACTCAGTGGGCATGAAACCTGAGGTGAGGCTATGATTAAACATGACACTTAGGTAAGGTGCCAGTTCATATTGTAGTTCATGTAGTACACAGCCCGGGATGTCATCTGGTCCCATGGATGCTGTATTCTTAGCTTTGGAGAGTGCGTTTTTTACCTGTGCTGCCGTTATTACTGGAATTTGGCAATCTTCCGGTATTGAGATGGGCCATTTAGGGGGTGAGAGGGGGGTGAAGTTAGCACTGAATCGATCTGCCAGGATATTGGCAATATCCTTGGGATCAGTATATTTAATGCCATTCTGTTTTAGCTCGGAGCAGATCTGAGCATTGCCATTTAGATTCTTGACATAGTTATAGAATGCCTTGTTGTTGTCTTTGGAATCTTTGGCAATTTTATTTTCATAACTAGCTTTGGAGGATTTTATGAAGGATCTCAGTTTCTTACTGAGGCTGGTAAGGAAGTTTTTTGCATCCTGGGATTTTCCTCTTTTCTGCAACAGTTTCTTCCTTTTGTTGTAAAGTTTGTTTATGGCAGGGGACCACCAGATTGGCTTCTTTTTTTTGGATGAGAGCATGTTGGTTCTATTTGGGATGGCACGATTTATGCATGAGTGGATGTGCTCGTACAATGCCTTAGTGTAGGATTCAGCAGTTGAACTTTCAGCTCCTGTCTGCATGGGTGTCATGAAGTTTGTCACTTCTGACTTGAGTAGCATGAAGTTGGCTTTGGAGAAGTTTTTTATGGAGATTTCCTTACTGGGGGGTGGGGGTGGGATGTGGATGTTAAGGGTGATTAGCTTATGGTCAGACGTGACTAACGAGGGGGTGACCATAGGTGTGGAGCATTGATTTCCCATGTTGGTAATGACCAGGTCTAGGATATTGGAGCCCCTGGTGGGACTATGGATTAGTTGATCCAGGGCATTGGAATTTATGAATTCCAAGAACCGTTGGACAAAGGTGTTGGTACATGAGTAGCTTTCCCGGTTAATGGCAGGGTAGTTAAAATCACCCAGTATTAGGGTGTTTGGTTCTATCTTAATATTTTCCAGTATGTTTAGAAAGATGTAGTGAGAATCTTGGGGTATGGTGGGGGATCTGTAGCAAGCTACAATTTGGATTGCAGTCTTAGCTAGTGTTAGTTGCACCTGGAGAATTTCAGATGCATTGTGTTGGGCAACTAGCCTGGTGGTGTGAATATCCTTGGTGAATATTGACACTCCTCCACCTTTAGTGTTTCGGTCCTGCTTTGGTGGCCGAAAAGTGTGGTAAGAGTTGTAGCCTGGTATTGCAGGGGTGCTCTCTGGAGCCTTGAACCAGGTCTCAGTTACTGCACAGATATCGATGTTCTCCATTTTTAGGAGTGCCTTGAGAGAGTGCATTTTGAGGTTTAGACTTCTAGCATTGAGTAGCATTACCTTCAGATTTTGCATGCTTGTACCTGTTACGGTGGTGGTTTTGTTCTTTGAACTTTGCCTAAAAAAGGCACTATATGGGTGGCAAGAGCCTTAGCAGTAACCTGAATCCCAGAGGTGACAGGTGCAGACCATCTCTGGCAAAGCATCATGGTCTGTCAGTCATGTCGTCCCAGGCAGGCAGATACTGTATCCCCTTTGAATGACACCAGAAGCTTAGCCAATTGTTGAAGTCAATCATTTTGTCCTTATATTGTGGTATCATTCTGGGTGAAGGCAGGATGCTACTCAGGGCTAGGGTCATACCTGCCTGGGCCACATGATCCAAGAGCTCTTCCATGTCTCTTTTCATGTAGTCCAGGGAGGTACGTCTCAAGTCATTCACTCCAACATGGACAATGACAGAGTCATATTTGTACTTGTTGTGGAGTGACTTGAGTGCATGCTTTATGTGGCGGATCCTGGCACCCGACAGGCAGCTGACTGTAATTTTCTCCTTGTTCAACCTGGTGAGAGGGACATCAGTGTGCCGGACTATAGAGTCACCTATGACTAAAGTGTTAGGTACATTGTCTTGCCTTAGGGGCTGTTGCTGGGTGGCACACAGGTGTTTTGAACTATGTGACACTTTGGTTGTGATTGGTGTTTGTTTGCGTTTCAGCTTCAGAGGTCCTTGTTGCTTGGGCAGGTTACAGTTAAGGGCCTCTGCATATGTGGATTTAGTGTTGCTATATGTGGGTGTTGGTGGTGTTGGTTTAGAAGGGCTATGTGTTGCTTGAGGTGTAGTGTGGGTGTTAACCTTCTCCTCCTGACTGTCTAGCACAATCTTGGGTGGAGTGAGCTTTGCTTCCATTTTGGATATGTAAGTGCATCTCTCACAGGTTGTAGTGTTGGGTAGTAGGAGGAGAGGGTTGTCTGTGTACATGAGGCAATTGCTGCATTGCCCCAGTATGCCCAGATTCACCAGGTGGACAAGAGAAATCACCGGAAGCTGACCCTTGGACATGCCTGGTTTGATGCTTTTTTTTTTTTTGTAAAGTACAGGAGCTGTTTTCCCTTACCTTAGCAAGGTACTTTGCAATTATGGGCTGTTTAGTGCCTACTATTAATTTCTCCTTATTAACAAGGAG
Source organism: Protopterus annectens (assembly GCF_019279795.1). NCBI lineage: Eukaryota > Metazoa > Chordata > Ceratodontiformes > Protopteridae > Protopterus > Protopterus annectens. The sequence goes on along the minus strand of NC_056746.1, from coordinate 606,869,616 downwards.
AGTTGAGTGTTTGTATCAGTTTAAGGCTTCCTAGTGCTTTCCAGCAGGTATTAGAGAAAGTGCTAGTCAAATGGATGCTTAAAAGTAAGATGAAAAAAATGCACACTGCAGTGTGCACTAGAGAAGGTAGACGTGAAAGTAGGTAACTTAAGTTTTACTTGTTTAAAAAGTTAAGGTTTAGTGGAGAGTTACTATTTTTAAAACAGCAAGATGGGTTGAAAGGGGTGGTCACTTTTGTATTCTGGTACTATGGAATACAGTAGGATGGCCAATAAATTTAAATAGTTGAAGGGGAGGGGTTTTTGATTTGGTGATTACTCACACAAGCCACTGAAAGTAGAGAGGAAATGAGATATATGGTCAGATTAACATAAGAGGCAGGCAACTAGAAAGACAGTGGTATTTAACAAGACAACTATGACTGGGTGGGACGGCGGGAAAAAAATTCTGCCTGACTCAGAAGAGAGAGAGCTGTGGTCTCTTTGAAGTTTTAATATGCTGTTAAAGCAGAATGCAGGTAAAACACAAGGTAAAGAAAACAAACTACAGTATTTAAAATATACAAAATACAAAAAATAAAAGCAAACTAACCTTTCCTTCACAGCAAAGTGTAGCAGAGTCTGGATGAGCCTTTTTGGTAAAGATTGTGTAAGTCCAATTATTACTGATATGTTGGTTAACAAGGCTCTATCTAAAGCTAAAACCACTGCCTCCATGGGACCAGATGGTGTCCCAGGCTGTGTGATACGTGAGCTCCAGAAGGAATTAACCCCGCATCTTAATACCCTGTTCAGTCTCAGCCTCTCCACAGGATATGTGCCCATAGAATGGCGCACAGCAACGGTGGTCCCGCTACACAAGGGTGGGGCCACAACTGACCCTGGGAACTACCAACCAATAAGCCTGACCAGTCTGATCTGTAAGGCTATGGAGTGAATCATTATGGAACTCATAAATGGAGAGATTGGGAACCTCCAGTCGCTGGACCCCACACAGTTCAGCTTCGTCAAGGGCAGATCATGCCTCCTGAACCTGGTGGATTTCTTTGAGACAGTTACTCAGGCTATAGATAAGGGAAAGGAAGTACACACAGCTTACTTTCACCTTGCTAAAGCATTTGACACCATTCCCCATTCAGGTATTATTGATAAGCTCACCAGCCTGGGCATAAACCCTTACGTCACAAGATGGATCACAAACTGGCTCTCAGACAGATCCCATAAAGTAAGAGTAGTGGGATCTATGTCCGAATCCAGACCAGTAACGAGCAGTGTGCCTCAGGGCTCTGTCCTGGGGCCGCTCCTGTTTGGCATATACTTCTCAGAAGTACAGGCAAGCACGGAAGGGCTGTGGCTGACTAAGTTTGCAGAAGACTGCAAACTGGGTGCTGTAATATAGTCTCTGGCCGACATGGAGATCCTTCAGAAGGGCCTAAATGAGACTGATGCATGGTGTCAAAGCCATGGTCTCAAGCTAAATGCAAAAAAATGCGTAGTAATCCCCTTTGGAAAAAACAGAGTACCCGCAAACTACAACATAGGAAGTAATCCCCTGAAATCTGAAGAAGAAATAAGGGATCTAGGGACCCAAGTAGATAGTCAGCTTTCCTTTGATAACCATGTTGCCAAAGTGGTTAGAAAATCCTTCTATGTGACCCATCTGTTCATGAAAGGGTTCGCATCAAGATCTAAGGATGTAATGGTGCCCCTCTACTCTTCCCTCATCAGACCCAGAGGATTACTGGCCTCAAACAGTTGCCCTATGCAGCACGATTGAAAAAGCTAAGACTGTTTTCTGTTGCATACCGCTTTCTCAGAGGTGATCTCTGTCTAACGTACAGAGCCATGTCCAACCCAGAATTGTTGAACATGCTCCATCTTAGCAAAACCAAATCTACTCCAGCTACACGCTCTAGGGATATAAACCTCAACACAACAATGAATAGAACATGCTGGAGGGATAGATTCCCTTCGCAGAGACTTCCCTTACTATGGAACAGGGTCCCCATCTACATAAGACAGAGCCCCTCACTATCACTCTTCAAGAGGAACCTTGATGAGTGGATTGGTAACAGAAAGTTCACAGCGTGGATCACACCAACAGCACTACTAGATAGGGGCAAAGGGTACTAGCTGCTAGTACAAGGGTCTAGGGAGCTACTAAAGGGGCGGTGAATACCGCACAACGTGGCTGGGCTAATATATGCCATCGGGCAGATAGCCCAGTACCAACCTATGAACCTATGAACGTATGAGGTTCTTCCAGGAGTTTTCTATACTTGCAACTATATTTATGCATTTCCCACATTTCTTGGCTTCTCATCTGGTCCTTCACCTTATATTCTTTCTTTTGTTTTTTGGCACATTCAGTTGCTGCCTGATTTTTATCTATTTCTAGTTTGATTTCCATCCTGCTTAACACTGATATGCTTCTGCTATATTAAGCAAAGAAGTCATCTTAGATTTATTCTCCTCATGTTTCAAAACTTTCACTACATTTGGATCTTGTTAGGTCAACAGGTAAGTGTGGAGTCCCATGACTGCAAATCTATACATGTAATCAGTTTCAAGGAGGCCCACCCCTCCTTTGGAATGGGAATATATAATCTTGGTATACACTGATTGTTACAAATCATTTGGTGAGCATGAAGCTTCTTGTTCTCCTGTCTAATCTATCCAACACATTTTAGGGCCAGTCAATCACTCCAAAACTGTAAGTTAGGACAGGAAGAGTAAATTGGTTTATAGCTTGGATTTTGTTCCTAGCTGTCAACACTGTTTTCAGGATTAATTTAAGTCTTCTAAAGTATTCCTTACTATGTTGTATTCACATTTGTTCATGTTTTATTGTTGATCCTTCATCAATTCCCAAATATTTATACACTCCTTCTTGCTCAAGTTCTTTTATATCACATTCCTGTCCCAAACTGATGTTTTCCTGGTGCTGCAGTTTTCCTGCTTTATAGATTGCTTTTGCGCATTTATCAAGACCAAGACCAAGTGACATTCTTATATCATCTGAAAACGTTTTGACAACCTGCACTTGTGCTTTAAGTTCCTCATCTGATGAGCTATACAGTTTTAAATAAACAACAAAGAGAAGATGAGAAGTCTTTATACTTTGTTGTTTTCTAGGAGCCAAGTTATAGCAATGACCTAAGTTTTTAATGGGGTTAAGTAAACAGCTTAATGGGTTAAGGGCAAGGCAGAATAGCAATGGTGACAGAGTCACCCTGGAATATCCCTCCTTTGAATTTTTACCCCGTGATAATAATTTGTCCTTTACCATGGCTTAATTGCAAAGTGGTCTGCCATTGTTTCATGGTCACTGTAATGTAGTCAATCAGTGTAGGGTACATCTTATACATTTTTAACCACTCTTTTATCTATGAATGTGGGATACTATCAAATGCTTTTTTGTAGTTAGTTCATGCCATACTTAGATTCTTCCTCTTTTCATAGTTCTCCACAGTTACTTTATTTAACAACAAATGATCCTGTGTTCCATATGACTTTCTTTTATTGCCCTTTTGTTCTACTGCCATAATTAAGTTTTCTTCTAAATGACTATAAACTCTGTCAGCATCAATTCCAATGTATAGTTTATAAGTCATCAGAAAGTAAGTTATTGGTCTATAATTTTTAGGGGAGCTTAGGGTTCACTCTTAAGCAGGAGCATTGTTTTTCCTGTTGTTAGCCAGGTTGGTGTCTGTTTGGGGTGTGCATATACAGTAAATAGTTCTTACTCATGGCTAAATTTTTGGGCAAAGATGTTAATACTTTTAACCAAAGTTAGGTACTGCATCTGGGCATGGGGGTTTCCAATTATATGATTTTCTTAACTTTGTTTCAATCTCTCTGGCTGTTACTTCATCCCATTTCATATCCTGTACCTTTAAGCTCCTTAGTCTTTCTTTTACTTCTTCTATCCATTTAGCATCCTTGTTATGTTCCACAAGAGCTTCATAGATACTTCTCCAAAATGTATCTTATTTCTTCTTTTTTTGGCAGTCTTTCAATTCCTTTTACCTTATTTCCAAATTCTCTATAAAACCTTTTTGGGTCATGAATATATTGCTTATTTTGTAGTTTTCATTTATATTTATCTGCATATCTTCTAAGTTTTTCCGCCTGTGCTGAAAATTTAGTTTGTTATTTGCAATAGTTCATGATAGATCCTGGTCTGTTCTAATACTGTGCATTGCTTTTATCACATCTATCTTTCTTTGTATTTTTGTTGATCTCTTCCCTCTTCTATAGTCTTCTACCAGCGACACTTATTGTCAATTGATTGATAGTTTTCTCTTTTAGATACTTCCATGATGGTATTCAATTTCTGCCCTTCCTTTCCCTCACTACCCTGTGTTCTTATGGTAGAACTTTATCAGTTATTAATTTAGCTGCACAGTAATATACCCTGTTTACTTCTGTTATATCGTATGGACCTCTATGGACAGTCCTAATTACTGTGTTCATTTGTTTTATTAGACTTCTGACTTTTTGGATTTTATTGACTTTCTGCAGTCTGTTTCTTTCAATGATCTTAATATATATCTACGTCTATTAAATCAAGCAAGTCTTCTCTTAGCTCATTTCTTTTCCAAACTGAGAGCAGATCCCTTGTTTTTCATTTACTGTGGGCATTCTATAGAAAGTTCTGTAGCATCTTCCTGTGGCACATTCTCTTTAATTTCATCCTGTGCCATCCGTTGCTCTGTCATATGGGAACTCACTGGCCTATCACTCCTCAACTTGACTGCATCAAAGTTTCCACAGTTTCCTGTTCCTTCCCTTGCTGTCTAACTTCAACTGAATGTTTATACCGGTTTCCTGTGGAAGGCTCCAAAATATCTTCATATAATCTTCTACATAGGTTGTCTGATGATTCTCTAGTATATTTTGATAACCCCAAACATTTCCAGACATAGCTGTCTCTAAATGCCTTATATACCTGAATAAGATCTCCTCTTAGATATCTGTAAGAGGCACTGTACAAGTTCAGATATTTTACTGTTTTGAAGCTCGCTTAAAGATGTTGTTGATCTAAGAAGGGTCTGTTAAAGATAAATATAATGTCCCATTGGGTCATTTTGGGTATGTTCAGCCAGCCCGCGTGACTGAGAACTGTGAGAACTATTCTGTGGGAACTCCTAAAAAAACAAAGATAATGCCCAACTGAAAATCTTCACAGTCATCAGCAAGCTTCCGTTTCAGTTCTAGTTGTCTAGTTTTGTTACTATACACTTTACACTGTTGATTGTATGATTGTATCTTGGAAATGCAATTCTTCTGTCTGAAAATTAGTTGTAAGATAAAAGATAATTATACCTACCCTCTAACCAGGGGCCTCAAGGAGCAGAAGCAGAAGAAGTGTTCCAGTAGTAATTGCAGGTACTGGTTTCCAAAATCGATGTTCAACTGCTGCCATTTACGGAGCAATTCTGGATTACTGTTTTGTAATAACTTAAATTGTCACATCCATGGATGCTGTTGATAAATTTCCACTGTACTCATTTTAGTTTACTCATGCTTGTTTTCTTATAGGGTTTCCATATTGTTATTCCATACTCAAGTTTGGGTCTGATGTAAGTAACAAACAATGACTTGATCATTTTTTTATTTCCTAGACTTTATAAATCTTTTTATACAACCTATAGTTTATAACTATCATTAACTAATTGGTTGACATGATTAAATTAAATATTCACCTTTCAGTTTATGTCTCCAAAATCTCATATGCTTAGCTTTTGATGTATTTATCAGTATATTATTCTCCTGTGCCCAAATGGTCAATTTACTCAAGTTATTTTCAGACATGCCTTATCTGTAACACATGAAATCAGTTTACCCAATTTTAGGTCATCTGCATATAGACTGTAGAACAAACACCTCAGATGAAAAATTTAGGTCTGAAAGATACAATCTAAACAAGAAAGGGCCTAGGACAGAGCTCTGTGGGACACCCTAACTGTAACCAGAGATTTCCCCTGTCCAGTTGCTGTATGATACTTGCCATGTCCTATTTGTAAGCCATGCAGCTATCCAGCTTATCAAGAGTACATTAATACCTAGTTGTACCAATTTATTGATCAGTGTTTTGCGTATAACCCTGTCAAATACTGAAATTAAATCTATATAAATTACATCACAGCACATAGCTGTTATTATATTGTTATAAAACATCATGTTACAAGTGGTAATAAATCTATTTTCAACATATGCATGCTGATATATGGTTTCAAGTCCCAACCTATTCAGTTCTGAGAATAACTTATCCAATATTGCCTTCTCCATTATTTTTCCACAACATGAAAGTAGACTTAAGGGTCTGTATGACTCTGGGTTTGTCCTACTCCCCCTTCCCTTAAAGACAGATTTAATAGTTGCATGTCTCCAATCTTGAGGACTATCCCTATATTTATGTGACCTAGTGAATACTAGATATAATGGTACCATAAGTTCTTGCCGTAGTGTTGTCAGGTCATCACTCCAGTTAGTTTTACACCGTGACTGTTTTGCCTCCATATAATCTACAATTAACCTTCTGTGCATTGGTTTAGATTTCACTTTGGCAGAGTTATCTAACAACAAATTAACCTTTATAACCGCATGATCACTGCACATCAATGGTGGTGAAACTTGAAGTAACAGTAATTTCTTTAGGAAGACAAACAGTGTTTAGTATGTTCTGCCCCCCGTAGGTTTTTTACAATCTGAAGCAATTGTTGTTCCTGAATATATGTTATGAATAATTTCCTTACTAACATTGTGGAATAAATATTATTCCAGAGCTTCTGGTAAATTTAAGTCCCCAGCTAATATTATTCTTCCTTTCCATGTTTCATGCAAGAAATGTATGAATTCCTCTAGGTCATCTGCACTTGACTTGACTTAGTGGTCTATACACTCCAACAATTGTTATATGTTCCAGGGTCATCTTTATTGTCACATTTACACAATGTATAGTATTGGTGTTATCATTGAACATATAATAATCACAGGTCTCATAACTATCTTTAATCCCTATCATAACACCTTCACCTGATTTTTTGTTAGAATGTCTGTTACAGTAAAAACATTTATGACCTGACAGAAGTGGTTTCCAGTCATTGTTCTTTAACCATGTTTCACAAACAATAACAACATCAATCTTGTGGGAACGTATCAAATTTTCCAATAAAAAAACTTTATTATTAATGCTCCTAGCATTAACAGCCATCAGAGATGCAATACATGTTGCTATCTGTGAACTGTTAAATTTTTGCCCTGGAAAAAATCCTGCCTAGTGTTTGTCAAATATTGCAAAATATCTGCTGCAAAAATTATCTTCCCTGATCTTGACAAATGCACACTGTCCTATCTGAACACATGTGCCCAAAACTAGGCTTGGATGCTCTATACATTTCCATTTTTTAAAACAGGACATTTTTTCCATGTAGGTATTTACCCAAAAAAATATTTTCATTCACAGTAACCTGACTATCCTTTCTATATATGATTTGTGAAAAATATGTCCTAGTACCAGTACAAGTTATACTATCTAAGAGGGCTGTCATTTCCCTACTAACAGTCAAAGAATCCTTGCGGATGACATTGTTTGTACCAACATGAATAAAAATGGATCCATACTTCTTTACATGAATTCATTCCAAGGCTTGTCTCACATCTTCTATTTTTGCTCCTGGCAAGCATAACACTATTTAATGTTCATTATCTTCTCTGCAAATATAAGTATCAGTTCCTCTAATAACTGAATCTCCAATTACAAGAATATCTTTGCTGACCAGCTCTGAAGAATCATCAGCTTCTAATACAGTAATATCTATTCTATCAATTGTTACAAAGGATAGATCTTCATCACCATTATTCTTATTAGTACCACTGTTTTCATTATGTATTAAATTTTCATCCATCTGGTATTTTAAATCCACAGCTTGAGTCACATAGTCAGCATCTGTCTTTCTCTTCTTTTTTCTTACAGTAATGTTCTTCAATCCTTCCATGTTCAATTTTGATTTCTTTCCTTTCAGATGCCCCTTGCCTCTTTTTGCTACCTTCTCTTTTGGAAAAATGATGCCTTTTTCTGTAGACTGAAGTTTTCAGATAGAAAAGTATTATCATTTCCTGTAACCTGTGTCTTACATAACAAAACAGTGTCCTTTTTAGTACGTATCCTCTTTCCTTTACAGTCATTAATCCATTTAATTTTCTTCCTTGTTATTTGTTGTGAACTTATTCCTTTCTTTCTTTTTTTGTTTCCTTCTAAACAAACTGGATTCTCAGATTGCTGAATACTTGCATCAGAATTTCAAAGCTGTCAGGGACATCGTCTTGTTTCATAGGGGTTGAATGATCTTTGCAGACAATAGATGCATAATTTCCTAAATGCGTTCTATTTGTTCTTTGCCTAACATTATTTATTTTTCCAGTCCAGTCACCAATATATGAAACAACAGTTCTCCAAGCTGTGCCAATTGCACAAGTGCAGTCATCATCATTAAGTCTAGAGCTACTTCTGGCAATGGTTTATATACAACATTACTGTTGTGTTGTCTGTAATCACTTGTAATGGTCTGGGGATTATAGATGATTGAGAGAGTTGAGAGCACTTATTACAACCAATATTTCTTTTACATTTATGTGTCTCAGTCTGTCCTTTTTGTTCCATAGACCCTGCACTTTTACTTCCATTGACACTGCTCCCCTTGCAAATTCTGAGGCATCTGTAGTCACAGACTTTATTGGAGCTGGAAGAGAAAATGTGAGACCTGGAGTCAGATAAAATTGGTCTCTCAACCAAATTATATTCTTTTTGCAAATAACAAAACAAGAATCTGGAACGTCAGAAGATGTTAATGTTTGAACCATACAGCTTTTATGTACAAATGAGTTTTTCTCATGTGGAGTCTGGTTAAAGGAATCATGAGTTTTATGAAAAATTCCCTTCCTGAGACCTTGATCTGAATGGAAAAACTCAGGAATATATCTAGATATAAATCCACTTTTTCAAGTGAAAGAAAGGTTGTTTGAACTGAGAAATCTAGGAAACAGACCAGGAAAACAATTTGGAAAGAGTCAAAGACGACTTTTGGATTTGGCTAGTGGTTCCAGACTTCCAGGAATATTACAAAGCAGTCCAACTGCAACTGGCATGCCGGCTTCTAGATTCAAATTATACAGCAAAATGGAAGACGGTGGTCCTCAGACAGTGGGGGGGGGGCAATACTTGGAAGGCAAACAATTTAACTATTTGGCAAGTAGATCTGCAAAACACTGAGAGGAGGAGGACATTAGTATGACAGTATTAAAAGAAATGTATACCTTGCTAGATAAACTGTTTATGAACAAGGTATATCAAGACTGGTGGCTTGAGGTGTGGCCTACAGGCCTTGCAGCAGATCACAATGTAAACAGCAGTCTAACTGTGACTAGATAGACTGAAAATGAGAAGTTATTTAATTTTGGGGATACAGTGAATGTTGGTGACTGACGAATGGACTGGAAAGAACTATGCAAGTGCTTTAGGATTAAGGGTAAATAATTCAATAGACATAAAGGAGTATGTTCCATTTGAATCAGTTTGTGGTAGCTTAGGTAGATAAGAAAGAAAAGATACCATTGCCATTACAGAAAAGAGTAGGCGAGTTCCTTCCAGATAGTAGAATACCACCTTTGATCTCCCATGAGAAGAAGCCATTGGACTGGATGTCTTCCTTCTGCCTTTCGGAACAGAAGTGCATACAGTTTTCTATTCTATGTACTTATGCAGCCATTAAAAGCAGTTGATTAAGGAAAAAAAGAATGAATGATAAAAATGTTTCAAATGCTTTGTAGATTTCTGAAATATTACAAAGGTAAGGCAAAACAGAACATTATGTATAAAAATGTAAAAATGATTCTTAAAGTCATGTTATTGTACAGCTGTTTCTAAGTTAGATGAGTACTGTATTGTTCCTTTCTACTACATTCTACTACATTCTCTCTCTCAGTGACTTCTATCTAGGCAAACCAGAACACCCTTGCCTATCAGCTCTATTTTGTTAGTACCTAATGCTAAAAACATCACAGCAATCAAAGCCCAACTTCTTAAGAAGTGTTTCTTTCAGAAGTCCAGCTATGATAAAGCGAGCATATTTCTCCATCCATTGAATGAAGGAGAGACAGTGAGGATACAAATGGCAAAAGGCTTTGATGCTACTTAGTGGAATCTGAGGGTATAAAATACAGGAGAAACGACAAATATCTTCTTCCTGTGTCTGAAACAATATCGCACCATCTTACCTGTGATACAGACTCTAGCTCTCAGAGCAATCCTGACAATGTTCATACTGAAGATCATGTCTCTGTATGTTGATTGACAGGCACTTTAGCCAGTTGTGAGGTATTCCCATATTTAAACACTTGTCTGCTAGGAGTAGAAGCTATTATCAGTGCTTGTCAGTGTTTTGGAAGTGCTTAACATCACTCGAGGTTAATTAGAATATCTTAACATCAGGAAATGTAGTTGTAATTCTTATGTCACTTATCCATTCAAATTGCAGTAACAGTCCACAGTGTTAGGTAATATAAATACCTAATTTTTTAAGTTCATAGAAATCTTGTTTACAGTATGACATCGTATGGATTCTCTGAATTCATATGTTTTAGATGATTTTCTGAATAACCATTTTCTTATCAAATGAAACTGATGTATTGTTTACATGAGAGCCAATGGATTAGGTAAAGCTGACAAATTCAGCAACTGTGAGAAACTAGATATTTTATTTGGCATACTTGCTGTTAAGAATCCAGAGGTATTGACACCATGCACTTGCAATACATTAATTGCCTACAGTACATGAGTATAACAAATCATGGCTTAAAGACTTGCAAGATTCATTTGTAAATAATAATCTTACAGACAATATGCAACATGCCTCATCAAAATCAAGGACTGATTAGACCACCTCCACTAGGAGGCCAGTCACTTCTCAGAGTTAAAGGCTAAAGTTAAGGGCCTTTGGTTAACCATGTTCATAGATGCCTGCAAATTGGGAGCTATCATAGATTCCTCATGCGATACAAACATCTTACAAGAGGATCCAACACATACAAATGACTGGTGCCAATGTCATGGATTAAAACTCAACACAGAAATGCATTATAGTGCCTTAAGGGAAGATGGACACCCAGGCTAATTACTCCATTGATAAAACACCCTTAGAGTTGACCCAGTAGTCAGGGATATGTGAGCATATATAGACAATAATCAGGCCTTTGATCAAAATGTGGGCAAAGGTAGTAAGGAATGCATTCTATGTCACCCAAATTTTAAGTAAGGGCATGACATCCATATCTAAAGAAGTCACAGTGCCACTTTATTTGGTCCTTATCAGACCCACCATTGAGAATAACACCCCCTTTGGCATATACCTGATTAGACACATGCAACATTTGGCATGCCTACATAGGTTCTTTACCAGGATAACCCAGGGAATAAACACATTGTCCTATACGGCTTGTTTTAAAGCCCTATATACTCAGTCTCTTACAGGTTACTACGAGGTGAACTATGTCTAGCATATAAGGCATCCTCATATCCAGCTCTAAAGGGACGTTTTGCACACCTGCAAAATAAACAGTATTAGAACTACTAGATCCAAAATTTTGCTTGCAAAATAAATAGAACATTTTGGTGAGAGAGGTATGTGTCTGAGAGGATCTCCATGCTCTGGAACAGGCTACCCATCCATATGAAGAAGAGTTCACCCCAAACCTTATTTAACAGCAACCTTGACCAATGTATGGGAAATTAGGAATTAACCTTGGGTCTTGCCCCAAAGTCTCTGATAGATAGAGGCAGACAATAACTATGCCTAAACTAACATACTCCTCCACATAAACTTTAGAAACTTCCCAACTAACTTGTCCCCCTCCTAATAAAGGCCTGTGATACATAGGGACACAATCAAGTTGGTCTGCATGGCTAGGCTTATAAAGGCCCTGGTAGTCATTAGCCTAGTGCCTATAAACATATGTCTAAGCAACAGAGATGGGGAACAATGTAAGATTAAAAAGAAGCAATTAACCGTTAGGGAGACAACCATACAAAAGAGCTGTTTGTAGCAAAACTGTAGCTGTTGAATGTTCTAGTAACTTAGAATTAAGTACAGACTTCCTTTATCTTATACAGGAAGAAGAAGATAATGATAAGAATACTAATAGGAATAACATAGATTTACACGGATCAATGATAGAAAGGAGGACTGCTACAATTGTGAATGAAGAAACTAAAGTGAGTTTTAAAAATATCCAAGAACTTCATTCCAGAATTAAAAGGAACAGTTACAAAAGAGATATTCTTGTTCTTAGAGACTCAGTTCTCAGGCCAGCTGCAAATAAACTATGCAGGATTGATGAATCATACATAACTGTAAGGAGGACATTAGTATGACAGTATTAAAAGAAATGTATACCTTGCTAGATAAACTGTTTATGAACAAGGTATATCAAGACTGGTGGCTTGAGGTGTGGCCTACAGGCCTTGCAGCACATCACAATGTAAACAGCAGTCTAACTGTGACTAGATAGACTGAAAATGAGAAGTTATTTAATTTTGGGGATACAGTGAATGTTGGTGACTGACGAATGGACTGGAAAGAACTATGCAAGTGCTTCAGGATTAAGGGTAAATAATTCAACAGACATAAAGGAGTATGTTCCATTTGAATCAGTTTGTGGTAGCTTAGGTAGATAAGAAAGAAAAGATACCATTGCCATTACAGAAAAGAGTAGGCGAGTTCCTTCCAGATAGTAGAATACCACCTTTGATCTCCCATGAGAAGAAGCCATTGGACTGGATGTCTTCCTTCTGCCTTTCGGAACAGAAGTGCATACAGTTTTCTATTCTATGTACTTATGCAGCCATTAAAAGCAGTTGATTAAGGAAAAAAAGAATGAATGATAAAAATGTTTCAAATGCTTTGTAGATTTCTGAAATATTACAAAGGTAAGGCAAAACAGAACATTATGTATAAAAATGTAAAAATGATTCTTAAAGTCATGTTATTGTACAGCTGTTTCTAAGTTAGATGAGTACTGTATTGTTCCTTTCTACTACATTCTACTACATTCTCTCTCTCAGTGACTTCTATCTAGGCAAACCAGAACACCCTTGCCTATCAGCTCTATTTTGTTAGTACCTAATGCTAAAAACATCACAGCAATCAAAGCCCAACTTCTTAAGAAGTGTTTCTTTCAGAAGTCCAGCTATGATAAAGCGAGCATATTTCTCCATCCATTGAATGAAGGAGAGACAGTGAGGATACAAATGGCAAAAGGCTTTGATGCTACTTAGTGGAATCTGAGGATATAAAATACAGGAGAAACGACAAATATCTTCTTCCTGTGTCTGAAACAATATCGCACCATCTTACCTGTGATACAGACTCTAGCTCTCAGAGCAATCCTGACAATGTTCATACTGAAGAACATGTCTCTGTATGTTGATTGACAGGCACTTTAGCCAGTTGTGAGGTATTCCCATATTTAAACACTTGTCTGCTAGGAGTAGAAGCTATTATCAGTGCTTGTCAGTGTTTTGGAAGTGCTTAACATCACTCGAGGTTAATTAGAATATCTTAACATCAGGAAATGTAGTTGTAATTCTTATGTCACTTATCCATTCAAATTGCAGTAACAGTCCACAGTGTTAGGTAATATAAATACCTAATTTTTTAAGTTCATAGAAATCTTGTTTACAGTATGACATAGTATGGAGTCTCTGAATTCATATGTTTTAGATGATTTTCTGAATAACCATTTTCTTATCAAATGAAACTGATGTATTGTTTACATGAGAGCCAATGGATTAGGTAAAGCTGACAAATTCAGCAACTGTGAGAAACTAGATATTTTATTTGGCATACTTGCTGTTAAGAATCCAGAGGTATTGACACCATGCACTTGCAATACATTAATTGCCTACAGTACATGAGTATAACAAATCATGGCTTAAAGACTTGCAAGATTCATTTGTAAATAATAATCTTACAGACAATATGCAACATGCCTCATCAAAATCAAGGACTGATTAGACCACCTCCACTAGGAGGCCAGTCACTTCTCAGAGGTAAAGGCTAAAGTTAAGGGCCTTTGGTTAACCATGTTCATAGATGCCTGCAAATTGGGAGCTATCATAGATTCCTCATGCGATACAAACATCTTACAAGAGGATCCAACACATACAAATGACTGGTGCCAATGTCATGGATTAAAACTCAACACAGAAATGCATTATAGTGCCTTAAGGGAAGATGGACACCCAGGCTAATTACTCCATTGATAAAACACCCTTAGAGTTGACCCAGTAGTCAGGGATATGTGAGCATATATAGACAATAATCAGGCCTTTGATCAAAATGTGGGCAAAGGTAGTAAGGAATGCATTCTATGTCACCCAAATTTTAAGTAAGGGCATGACATCCATATCTAAAGAAGTCACAGTGCCACTTTATTTGGTCCTTATCAGACCCACCATTGAGAATAACACCCCCTTTGGCATATACCTGATTAGACACATGCAACATTTGGCATGCCTACATAGGTTCTTTACCAGGATAACCCAGGAATAAACACATTGTCCTATACGGCTTGTTTTAAAGCCCTATATACTCAGTCTCTTACAGGTTACTACGAGGTGAACTATGTCTAGCATATAAGGCATCCTCATATCCAGCCCTAAAGGGACGTTTTGCACACCTGCAAAATAAACAGTATTAGAACTACTAGATCCAAAATTTTGCTTGCAAAATAAATAGAACATTTTGGTGAGAGAGGTATGTGTCTGAGAGGATCTCCATGCTCTGGAACAGGCTACCCATCCATATGAAGAAGAGTTCACCCCAAACCTTATTTAACAGCAACCTTGACCAATGTATGGGAAATTAGGAATTAACCTTGGGTCTTGCCCCAAAGTCTCTGATAGATAGAGGCAGACAATAACTATGCCTAAACTAACATACTCCTCCACATAAACTTTAGAAACTTCCCAACTAACTTGTCCCCCTCCTAATAAAGGCCTGTGATACATAGGGACACAATCAAGTTGGTCTGCATGGCTAGGCTTATAAAGGCCCTGGTAGTCATTAGCCTAGTGCCTATAAACATATGTCTAAGCAACAGAGATGGGGAACAATGTAAGATTAAAAAGAAGCAATTAACCGTTAGGGAGACAACCATACAAAAGAGCTGTTTGTAGCAAAACTGTAGCTGTTGAATGTTCTAGTAACTTAGAATTAAGTACAGACTTCCTTTATCTTATACAGGAAGAAGAAGATAATGATAAGAATACTAATACCATACCTCTCAACCTTTTAAAGGAAGAAATCTGGACAAAGCCATAAATAATGGGAGGACAAAGGCCCAAAAATAGGGACAATTTTTAAATATTGCTCTTACAAACTTAGAAAGTTGATAGCCTAGCAGGTTTTGCATTAGCATGAATTTTCTGAAGAGCATAAGCCTGAAACTCAAATGTCTATCATTATTTTCTGGCTTAAGTTTCTAATGACTTGTCAATATTTCACTAGAAAGCCACAATTTTATGAAAAATGGACCAAAAATGTAGGCAGAAATCTGGACATTCTGCGAAAATCAGTACAGTTGAGAGGTATGCGAATAACATAGATTTACACGGATCAATGATAGAAAGGAGGACTGCTACAATTGTGAATGAAGAAACTAAAGTGAGTTTTAAAAATATCCAAGAACTTCATTCCAGAATTAAAAGGAACAGTTACAAAAGAGATATTCTTGTTCTTAGAGACTCAGTTCTCAGGCCAGCTGCAAATAAACTATGCAGGATTGATGAATCATACATAACTGTTACTACACTATGAGGATTTAAATTAAATGACACTCCTGACATTATTTTGAAACAGCTACAATCAAAACCAAGATACACTTAAATTATTTTTCATGCTGCAACTAATGAATTATTATCTGCTCCATTAAACCATATAAAGAATGTCTTACTAGACATCATAAATTTAACAGAAATATGGATTCATTATTAAGATTAACGGTTAGTGAAATTTTATTATCTAGTAGTTGGAATGACTATCAATCTACCAAGTCCCAGAAGATGTAAATTTAATGAACACCTGGCTGTGACAGTTATGTACAGTATACAATATCAACCTCATAACATACTTTGAAGTCTGTGTCTTTAGTACAAGTACCTTCATTAAAGTCAAAATACATTTAAACAATTATGGTAACACAAGTGGCAAGCAAAATTGGTGATTACAAAAGATCTTTTTTAGATCAGATTATGAAAACATTGTAAAAAGACTAGAAAGATCTAATAATATTGTAAACTGTTACCTGTGCTCATAGCATCAATAAAAAGCAACATGAACTGAGAAGCTTAATCAACACTGCAAATCTCAAAGTCAAAGCTATAATTGAGGCATGGGACTCCAGTGATCTAATTTTCAATGGATACCAAAATATGCATGTTAAGTGAAATGCAAAAAAGGGGAATGTGTTGTATCATTAGTTAACATTTCTTTAACATCTGTTCAGCAGAATATTGTAATATGTCATAGTTGACATTTTAGGCATCAGTTATATTCAAAAACCAAGAACAATTTTATGTTATTGCTCCCCATCAATAAGTTCATCTGATAACTGAGCATATTTGCATAGTATGGATGGAGTTCTAGAATGAAAAAATGCTGCTATAAAGTGATTCAGATTATCCTGATATAAACTGGCTATCTGGAAGAAGCAGTAATAAATTTTCTAAAGAATTTCTTAATAACTTGTCTTATTCATACCATGACTAAACTTGTTTCTGGTAGTACCTGAGGAAGTAACCAGCTTGACATGATTGTTACTGATTTACCACAATACATCACAAATGTTATGACTGCTAGGCCTTTGGGTAACTCAAGCATAGCTCAATTCTATTTAATCTGGAAGTATGTAAAACAAAAATTAGTTCAGTCAAAAGATTCAGTCAGGGAGTATATGACTGCGAACAACAATCCAATAAAATAAATATCAATAAATGGTCTGCAATGCACACTATAAAATGTAGTGACTATTGTTACTCATTGATTGAAGAAATCCTACAAACTGCTGTCACATCTACGGCATATACCAAAGACTGTAATCTAAGGAATATTTACTCCCAGTGGTGGAACCAAGACACCCCCTGCTACTTCTGACACTGAAGACTTAGAGTCACACAGGAAAGAGAACAATCTGTACTTTACCTAGGAATCCTCATATGTTAGAATATGTAAGAAAAACAAAAGGAATCACAGGAGATATAAAAATGTATTTGCATAAGCCATAAAAAGAAACTAAACTAATTAGTAGGAATTTGAAATATAAAATTAATGGAAACAAAGTGAAGTATGAGGAAAAGCTATCAAAATAACAACTGGATAAAAAGAAATATTATAACTACATTAATAAAATTTATAAATCAGATCAAACGTTGAACACCTTAACCACAAAAAAGAAGTTATGTGCTTGCCATAGCATTCCATTTGTGTTGTCCATTTTCATTCTTCTTCAACAAATAAGTTTGGATCCGATCCTCGGATCTGACTCGGCTACGTTCTAAAGATTCTAGGAAATGAATCTCAAGTTCCTCCCTTACGCAAAATGCCCCTGACCACTACAATCCCTCAGATCAAGTTTGCTGCTATAATATACATTATAACCCTAAAATATAATAACAATACTATGAGAGGAAAATAATAGCTAAAAGATCAGGAGCTCAAACAGGAACTATGGTTCCTAACAACAATTCCATTAGGTCTCTCTCAAAGTCATGAACAAGGGGGATGCGGGAGGGAGGAATTGAGGTAGACTGAAAATGGACAACACGTATGGAGCGTTATGCTGAGTATATAACTTCTTTATCTGATGTTGGCATTTTCATTCATTCCTCGACAAATTGGACAGAGTTCCCAGCTATAGAAACCTTGGGTGGCCCTCATGGAAGGATGTTCCATAGAACCGGGGAACCAAAGGCAGCTCTATTTCTGGAAATAATGTCCAGTTTGTAATGCAAAATAAAGGTATGAGTATTAGACCAAGTGGCAGCTGCATAAATATCATCAATAGAGACTCAATCACAAAAGGCACCCAATGTAGACATTGACCTGGTTGAATGCGCTTTTGGTTGTCTTGGTTATACCTTTCAAGGAATAAACATAGGAAGTACAATTTGTTATCCATTTAGCCAGTGTACCTTTTGAAACGGGTCTTCCCAATCTTTTATTAGTAAAGGAGACAAGTTTTTCTAAATGTCTTGGTCCTGTGAAGGTAGAAATGAATTTGCCTATGCACATCATTGAGATGAAGGGTGTATTCTCCTTTGTTTTCAAATTTGGGAAAGAAAACTGGCAAATTGATGACTTGATTGATACTGGTTCCAGAGGTGACTTTAAGTAAGAAGGAAGGATTTGTGCATAAAGCAACCCTGTCTTTGTGATATATCAAATATGGTGGTTTGGAAGACAGTGTTTGGAGTTTAGATACTCATCTTGCAAAAGTTATAGCTGCGAGAAACTCCATTTTCCAAGAGAGAAACTTGAGATATATTTTAGCTGATGGTTCAAAAGGAGAAAGTACTTAAGTTTACTATACCATAGTGAGGTCCCAAGGTGGAGTAGGGTCCTTTATTGGCAGTCTAAGTAAAAAGTACCTTTAAGAAATGTAACTAGAAACAAGAGCAGCAAACCAAAGACCAACGAAATCAAATCCAGCATATAACCAACTGTTGAGAATATCGAATCACTCCCAAGGAACAGAATCCAAGTAATATAAAATATAAAAGGTTTATTAGGACAGGTTAGCGCTTTCACCAAAAATGGCTTCTTCAGACCTATACACTTTAAACTAAACATCAATGCTTAAATAGCGCTACTGGCGGGAATTCATAAAATCTTAAAGGAACATTACATTTAGAAAAATATCATATTTAAAAACAACTAATACAAAAACACATGTGGATAATACATATAAACAGTCACTAACATTTAAAAACTCATATATCAATAAAAATTAATAAATATATTACAATCGGAATCAATGTTGTCTAATATACCCTCACCTATGTAATTTCCTAGTCTTCAGGAAGGGTTTAACTGGGACCATGCCATTAAGGCCAGGTGGGACATCGGATCTCAGTTTTATTATCCAGTTCGCCTCTCTGGTCTCCGTATAATTCTTAATATCACCACCTCTAGGTCCAGATGAAATTGTTTCTATTATCAAAAACTTGAAAGTATGTGTAGGTCCTCTGTCAATGACGTGTCTGGCTAAAGCATTAGATTTCAAGCCTATTCTAATGTTATAGGCATGCTCACGTATCCTATCTCTGAGCATCCTATTGGTTTTACCAATGTAGTATGCCTGGCACTCCGTACAGGAAGCCAGGTAAACTACATTGGAAGTAAGGCAGTTCCCATGTACTCTAAAAGTATATTCTCTTAATGTGGTGGGGTGAGTAAATGTTTTGTCCATATTAATGTAATCACAAAAATTACATTTATTGCATTTCTCTGTCCCATATGACCCTATATCATGTTTTACTTTCTCTTCCTTAGGATAACATAACAGTCATTTCAAATTTTTCTTGTTTTTATAGACAAATCTTGGTGCTTCCCCCACCACTTTCATGAGTTCATGATCAACGGTTAAAACACCCCAATGTTTCCTAATTGTATCTTTGATTTTCGCTACATCACTAGTGTAGAAAATTGAGCAGGCTGCTCTTTCACCTCTACTTATCTCATCATTATTTACTGGAAATTCTTCATTTGTGGGTGATCTATACACTAACCCATTATTAAAGTAGGGGGCAGCACTATGCTCTCTCAAAGTTGACATATCTATAAGGCCTCTCCTAATCTCATTGGCTGAATAACCTCTTGACATGAACCTATTAGTCAATTCATTAATTTCATTAATATATCCTGATTCAGTTGGATTATATCTGGATGTACGGATTGCTTGTCCTTTCACCACATTATGATATACATATCCCGGATGCATACTGGTTCTATGTAATAGTGCATTTCTATGGCACTTCTTTCTAAATACACCCGTATTTATTAGCCCATTATCCAATTTCTCTATATAAATATCCAAGAAAGGAAGTTTGTTCTCGGAATACTCATATGTAAACTTAATGTATCTATTACTGGTATTCATGACCTCTACAAACTTGGTCAATTCAGTTGATGTACCTGTCCACACAAGGAACAGGTCATCTACAAAACGTTTGTAGAATGGGACATTATCCTTAAAGGGGCACATCTGAAAGAGCTGTTCATGTTCCCATTCAGCCATGTATAGGTTGGCGTAGCTATTTGCACAAGACGTGCCCATAGCTACGCCATCCTTCTGTAAATAGAACCCACCTTCAAAATAAAACACGTTGGATTCAAGAACCAGCTCTAAAAAATACATTAGGAGCTCAATTTTGGATAATTGCATCTTAGAATTGCGTTCCAAGTAATTGCTTAGTTTAAGGATTCCATCAACGTTGGGGATTACTGTAAAGAGTGATTTCACGTCAAGCGAAACTAAGAAAAAGCTCCTTGTGGTATCAAAGTCTCTGAGAAACTCATTCAGTTCTAACAAAAATTGTTTCGTATCCCTCAAAATGTAAGTGTTCCCATCCACTAATGGTCTAAGTTGTTTCTCTACATATATCGATAGCGGTTCAGTCGACCACCCCTACCTGCTACTATTGGTCTAAATGGGGGATTTTTCATATCCTTGTGTATTTTCGGGAGTCCATGTAGGACAGGTATCAGTGGAAATTCAACATACATAAACTCAAATAATTCTTTATCTATGATGTTAGCTTTATATAAATCTTCCAAATTATTTTGTATATTACGGGCTATGGTATACGCCATCCTCTCTTCTATATGTTTATAATAAGTATCATCTGCTAACATCCGTTGCATTCCTTCTATATACTGGACCCTGTCCATTACTACGATGCCTCCACCCTTGTCTGCTGGTTTAATTGTCAAGGATTGATCATTCATCAGACAATTAAGTGACGCCCTCTGTTTAAAAGTTAAATTAAATTTATTCCTCAGTGTCTTGTTACCTCTGTTGTCATATATCTTAGCTATATCATCTTCCACTAATCTACTATAAGCAGCTAACAATGGATGTAATGGTGGAGTGAACACGCTAGGCTTCCTAAGTTCTCTCTTAATATTACATCCCTGATCTTTAAAGAATATCTTTAAGGATAGGTTCCTGATATATAACTTAAAGTCCCTGATGGTTTCTTCATGTATACTGGCATTGGTCGGAATAAATGTGAGACCTTTATTTAATACTACCATCTCATCTATAGTTAGCGGACGCTTGGAAATGTTAAAAACTAATTGTTCTTCCTCCCTTCCCACATCTTTTTGATATTGTGATTGGTATATTTCTCCAGGGACAGCTTCCTTTTCTGTCTTCCCCGACTTGCTGAACGCATCCTTCCTTCTCTCCTGTCTAATCTGATGGGGAAAGGGTGTGCTACATTATAATCCTGCCCTCCTACTACACTGTTATCTATCTGGTTTGTTTTAGTTATGTCTAGGAATGTACTGGCACCATTAGTTTTTCTGCGAACTACTGGGGTATCTGCACTCTTATCCCCATTACTTATACCTATTACACCTGTATTATGATTGCTATCACTGATGTTGATATCATCAAAAGGAATAATATCATTAGCCATTCCTTCATTAACAATGCAACCATTCCTGTAGTTATCATGGCTGATCTTATCAGTTTTCCCATTTGATGGCATGTTAGTTATGATAACCTGGCCAGTACTAACGTTCCCCTTTTCTATCCCAGGATCACGTATATCTATTATGGAAGTATTCCTGGTAGATTCTATGTTAGTAGCAATTTTATCCATGTTAGTAGCATTTCTGTCCATTGGAAATTGCTTCACAGGGATTCCTGAATTCACTCTATCATCCCTCGGCCAAGTAAAGATATTCCCTTTTCGGAAATCGTTAATGTCTCTTCTTAATTTGGATCTTTTCTGATCCAAAAGGCGTTTCTCATATTGAGAAACGCTATCTAGCAGTCTATTGAAGTGTTCATCCAGGAACTTATCAGGATAACGTTCATATAAATCACATTGTTGTTTAACCACTTCTTGTTTAAGTTTTTCTTCGAGTGGTACAAAAAATTCATTGAGTAACTCCATATAGCTCAGGCTTACCTGAATGTTCAGCCTTTGCCACCGATAGAGTAACTCTGGATATAGCATGCCGGTCGTCGGCATTTTCAAGACCCTTAACCCTCTGGGTATCACCTTCCGTTGCAAGCAGACATCAAAATGCTGCCTTTGGGTCTGCATTCGTTTAAGCTTGAATAAGTCTCCCTCAAGTCGCTCCAGTCCAGCTCTCATTCCTTCTCGATCAAACTGTTCAAAAACAACGCCATCTGGCTCCTCCGGCTCAGCTTGGTACAAAGTTAATGGATTATAAGTTGCAGAAACAATCTCCGTAAACTTCTGTAAATTGGAACGCACAGACTCAGTCGTCATCTCGGCCCGTCTCAACGTATACGGAAGCTCAATAGCTTCAGTCTCCTTTAAAGCTGTAGCGTCGGTCATGTCCCCGTCCGTGCACCGGCAATAGTGAAAAGAATATAAATAATCCAATAAGTGCTCCGACGAGGTAAATGCTGCTCTGCGATAAAGCAAACCACACAATAATGTAACTAGAAACAAGAGCAGCAAACCAAAGACCAACGAAATCAAATCCAGCATATAACCAACTGTTGCGAATATCGAATCACTCCCAAGGAACAGAATCCAAGTAATATAAAATATAAAAGGTTTATTAGGACAGGTTAGCGCTTTCACCAAAAACGGCTTCTTCAGACCTATACACTTTAAACTAAACATCAATGCTTAAATAGCGCTACTGGCGGGAATTCATAAAATCTTAAAGGAACATTACATTTAGAAAAATATCATATTTAAAAACAACTAATACAAAAACACATGTGGATAATACATATAAACAGTCACTAACATTTAAAAACTCATATATCAATAAAAATTAATAAATATATTACAATCGGAATCAATGTTGTCTAATATACCCTCACCTATGTAATTTCCTAGTCTTCAGGAAGGGTTTAACTGGGACCATGCCATTAAGGCCAGGTGGGACATCGGATCTCAGTTTTATTATCCAGTTCGCCTCTCTGGTCTCCGTATAATTCTTAATATCACCACCTCTAGGTCCAGATGAAATTGTTTCTATTATCAAAAACTTGAAAGTATGTGTAGGTCCTCTGTCAATGACGTGTCTGGCTAAAGCATTAGATTTCAAGCCTATTCTAATGTTATAGGCATGCTCACGTATCCTATCTCTGAGCATCCTATTGGTTTTACCAATGTAGTATGCCTGGCACTCCGTACAGGAAGCCAGGTAAACTACATTGGAAGTAAGGCAGTTCCCATGTACTCTAAAAGTATATTCTCTTAATGTGGTGGGGTGAGTAAATGTTTTGTCCATATTAATGTAATCACAAAAATTACATTTATTGCATTTCTCTGTCCCATATGACCCTATATCATGTTTTACTTTCTCTTCCTTAGGATAACATAACAGTCGTTTCAAATTTTTCTTGTTTTTATAGACAAATCTTGGTGCTTCCCCCACCACTTTCATGAGTTCATGATCAACGGTTAAAACACCCCAATGTTTCCTAATTGTATCTTTGATTTTCGCTACATCACTAGTGTAGAAAATTGAGCAGGCTGCTCTTTCACCTCTACTTATCTCATCATTATTTACTGGAAATTCTTCATTTGTGGGTGATCTATACGTGAGCATGCCTATAACATTAGAATAGGCTTGAAATCTAATGCTTTAGCCAGACACGTCATTGACAGAGGACCTACACATACTTTCAAGTTTTTGATAATAGAAACAATTTCATCTGGACCTAGAGGTGGTGATATTAAGAATTATACGGAGACCAGAGAGGCGTACTGGATAATAAAACTGAGATCCGATGTCCCACCTGGCCTTAATGGCATGGTCCCAGTTAAACCCTTCCTGAAGACTAGGAAATTACATAGGTGAGGGTATATTAGACAACATTGATTCCGATTGTAATATATTTATTAATTTTTATTGATATATGAGTTTTTAAATGTTAGTGACTGTTTATATGTATTATCCACATGTGTTTTTTGTATTAGTTGTTTTTAAATATGATATTTTTCTAAATGTAATGTTCCTTTAAGATTTTATGAATTCCCGCCAGTAGCGCTATTTAAGCATTGATGTTTAGTTTAAAGTGTATAGGTCTGAAGAAGCCGTTTTTGGTGAAAGCGCTAACCTGTCCTAATAAACCTTTTATATTTTATATTACTTGGATTCTGTTCCTTGGGAGTGATTCGATATTCGCAACAGTTGGTTATATGCTGGATTTGATTTCGTTGGTCTTTGGTTTGCTGCTCTTGTTTCTAGTTACATTATTGTGTGGTTTGCTTTATCGCAGAGCAGCATTTACCTCGTCGGAGCACTTATTGGATTATTTATAACCTTTAAGAAATGCTTTACATAACTTAGATGATGCTAAAGGGAAAGCATTATCTCCAATGTGACAGTTCGAGATGGCCGCTAACTAAACTTTAATAATGGAAAACCTTGCCCTTCCTTGAAAAATTGAGGCAAGGAAATCTAGAACAACTGGAGGTGGAGCAGTAAAAGGATCTAATTCTCTCTGATGAGCCCAACTAGAAAACCTTTTCCATTTACATTTGTCAGTTCTTTGAGTTAAAGCGTTATGAGCAAAAACTAGGATTTTGAACTGGGGAAGAAAGCCTGGAATGTCTAGCCATTATCTGAATTGAAGAAACAGTGTGGTCAACTTGAGGCCTGCAATGTCTGGGTGACTCTGTCCTGACTGGTGAGATAGGAGTTCTGGACTGAGGTCCAGGATCCAAAGAGGATGTACTAGGTGAGACCAAATTAAGGAGAACCAGACCTGCTGAGTCCAGAAAGGAACAACAAGGATTACCGTGCTCTTAAGCCGAAGTGTTTTCTGAAGAAACTTGAGGATGAGAGGTATGGGAGGATAACCATAAAGGAGACCAGAGGGCCAAACATGGACCAGAGCATCTCTCGGTGACTGTCCCTGAAGTAGGATAAGGGCAAAGAACCTGCTGCATTTGTTGCTGAAGACAGATGCAAATAGGTCGCAGCAAGGTTGACCCAATTTATGAAAGATCATGTTTGCCACTGGTTGGCTGAGACACTACTCATGAGGCTGGTCCTGCAGAGTTTGTCCACTAGAATGTTGGATTTCCCCAGTATGTGCATCACTACAAGAAATCAGGTGGATGAGATCGCCCATTGCCATAATGTCATTGCTTCTTGACAAAGGGGGTAGTATCTGGTTCCCCTCATTGGTTGATGTACCAGACTATTGACATGTTGTCCATCTGTATTGCAATAGTCCCTAGATGGAGAAAGCTCTGGAAAGGTCTGCAATGCTAGAAGCATCACTCTCATCTGTAGGACATTGATATGCAGATTGGTCTCTTGAGGGGACCACATGCCTTGAACAGTCCGTCCCAAGTAATGCCCCCCCAATGGGGGGGTGGGGGGCATCCATAGTCATTGTGGTGCTGGGGGGTGTAAGATAAATGGATGACCTTGATCGATCTCCTCAGAGTAAATCCACCAAATAAGAGTAGACACCTGGTGGTGCTGTAAGGAGCCAGTCATCTAAATAACCAAACACTCTGAATCCAAGCAGTCTTAGGTCAGCTGCTACTACTGCCATGCATTTGGTGAACATCCTGGGGGCTATGGTGAGACCAGCAGGGAGAGCTCTGAACTGATAATGGCTGGCTCCCAGCCAGAAACCTTTGAGAGTGCCTTTTCATTTTAATGTGATGGTATATGTCTTGAAGATCAACTGAGCACATCCAGTCATCCTTCTGAAGTAGAGGCATAGTGGAGTGAAGCGTGGCCATCTGAAATTTAGAATTCTTTACATACTGCTTCAGATAACTGAGATCTAAGATAGTTCTCAGGTCCCCTGTCTCTTTTGGCACTAAAAATAACCTTGAGTAAATTCTGGATCCTGTTTGGTCTGGGAGGACCTCTTGGATTACTGTTTTGTCTAGCAACTTTCTGATCTCTTGAGCTGCTTATGCCCTCTGGTTGGGTGGAACATCAGGGAGAATCTTCCTTGTTTTTACAGGAATTTGTAAAAAGGGAATGATGGTTGTCCAGGCTTCTTGGTGCAAGGATTAGACCCCCAATTGCCTCCAGAGCAGGACGGTTGGGCAACCTTTTAGGAATATAGACAATAATCTGGCCTTTGATCAAAATGTGGGCAAAGGTAGTAAGAAATGCATTCTATGTCACCCAAGTTTTAAGTAAGAGCATGGGATCCAGATCTAAAGAAGTCACAGTGCCACTTTATTTGGTCCTTATCAAATCCATCATTGAGAATAACACCCCCTTTGGCATGTACCTGACCAGACACATGCCAACGGCTGGAATGCCTACATAGATTCTTTACCAGGATAACTCAGGGTATAAACACATTGTCTTATACGGATTGTTTTAAAGCCCTTTGTACTCAGTCTCTTACAGGTTACTGTGAGGTGAACTATGTCTGGCATAAAAGGCATCCTGATGAAGCTTGACATTCTGTTAGGTGAAAGCGCTTAACTGTGGAAGTTATTTTGTGTATTGCAAGTTGTTTTAATCTATGGTGTTTTACAACTGTTAACCTTTGTGCCTACTGTGTTGAGTCGAATGGACTGCATAGGAATTAAACATCTGCTTTTGGAGCCGTGGAGTCTGTGTATTTCCAAATAAGACATCTTCAGGTGGAGATCTAGGGGACCCTTCCCCCTCATCAAAATTGGTGTCTTCTGTGAGGGATTTCTGTGGGGAATCCAAGTGCCTTCTCTTGAAACCCTCTTCCGTGGAACATCCTCACTGGGATGTTCCAGAAAGGTATCAAAAGAGACTGGGAGTTCTCCGGCGGGAACTGCATGGAAGCTCATCTGGGCTGGTTGTCCCTAAGGTGTAGGATGTGAGGACTCAGACACAAGAGCCAGGCAGGGAATAGAACATGGATCCGAAGAAGGGAGAGTCTAAACTACTCTGGGTTGAGAGAAAACCCTCTCCACCACCTCAAATGCAGAGGGACCCAGAGAAGTAGAGGACATTCCCACTAGAGTGAAGACACCCAGAGCAGACAGCCCCAGGGCCCCCCAAACTCCCCACTCTGAGGAGGGAGTTGGAGCCGAGCTATCCAGCACCAAAGCTCTGAGAGGAAGTGACAGCTCTGAAAGCTTTGGAGTCAAAGTTAACCCCTTGGATCTGATGCCAATGTTTTGCCTCCAAGATCCGTTGTGTTCCAACAGTGTCAGAGCTGATCTGGTCAAGGAAGTAGCTGGATTCAAAGAAGAAATAACCTTCAGATCTGATGGTTCAACTCTTGGGACTGTCAGATCCAAGGACTCCAAAACAGATGGTCAGATCAGAGACGCAGCAATTACAGGTTGAAAAGAAGTTTGGTGGTTCATGGATCCAGTGGGTGATGGAGCTGGCAAACCCCCCATACGGATCTCTGATTTGAAGAATTCCCTCATCAACCTATCCACCTCTTCCTTGAATAGACCACAAAAAGATCTAACAGAAGAGGATGTAGAAGGTGGCCTTGAGGACTTTTTAGGAGTCTCTTGTCAAAAGGGGGACCTTAATCTTGGAGATATCAGCTCTGGATAAAACCTGGGAGCATAGAGATGAGAAGATGAAACAGTAGATAGTATAGGATCTGAAGGCTTTCTGTCTGAGGTCTTAGCAACATTTGTAAGTGGTTCTAAGCAGGTTTAGACCCATGAGACTGGACAGGTGAGCATTTATGATCCTCCCCGGGCTCCTTCAATTTCTGGGAGGGGGTTTGAGCCAGTGAAGAAGTGCCTGCCGATGGAGCTGAAGCAGGAAGAAAGCCTTTCAGAATAAGTGTATTCCTCCTGCAGCTTATAACTCTGACATTAAAGGCTGTACATATGAAACCAGAAGTGTCCAGATGTGTGGGCCCAAACAATAAACACACTCCTTGTGGGTATCAGAATTGGGGATCTTATGCTCACAAAAAGTGCACTTTTTAACTCCAGTCAGCTTATCAGCCATACTGGAAAACATAAACAAGTTTAACAAAAAAAGGAAGACAATACCTAAGGGTATAGAAGAAGGAGGAATGAACTACCAACTATGGTAGTTTAAAAATACCAAACACTCAGTAGAGAAGGTTGCTGAGATAAATTTAACCAATAAAGAGAAAAAGAGAAGAAAGAACTGTTAACAGGTAACAAGAAATACCAAACTTCCACTCACAAAACCCTAAAGGAGCTTGAGGAATAGCAATCCCAACCATCATCAAGAGCGGCAAATGAGACCTGAGGGATTGTAGTGGTCAGGGGTATTATGGGTAAGGGAGGAGCTAGAGATTCAGATCTTAGAATCTTTAGAAAGTGGCCGAGTCAGATCCAAACTCATTTATTGAGGAATGAATGAAAATGACAACATCAGATCTATTGTTTCATAACACAGTGAAATTTGCAGCTATAGTCAATGAATGTTTTGCATCCATTATCTTTAATAAGGATATGAGCATTGCAATGACAAATACACGTCCTTCTATTTCTAATTATATTATTAGTTAAGTTTTCGATAATGTTAAGAAAAGTATATCTACTGGACCAGATGTGATTCGAAGAATCTTAATACATGTTTTGGTACTGGTTTTAATAATTACCTTCAACGCCTTACTATGGAATTCTGGTGCTTTCTATGTATGGAAAATTTCTCATGTTATGATAGTCTACAAAAAGCGTAGGAGGGAATTGGTATCAAAATGCAGATCAGTAAGTCTCACTTCAATATTTAGAAAATATTCTGAAAGGTGTTTTATAGAATTAATACTTATTAGAGGAACCATACTGATATCAATCAACTCAGCTTTATTAGTGACAGGTCACCTCTTACAAATCTGTTAGAATTTTATAAGCAAAAACATATAGCTAATGATAACAGGTTAACAACTGATGTTATTTTTTAGACCTTGCAAAGACCATTGATATGTTATTACACTAAAGTATATATAATGCAGTGTGCACATTAAAGATAAATACATGCAACATCAATTGGATTATGGCTTTTCTTGTAGAGCTAGAAGTTGTCATAAATGGAAAGAAATCAGATTACTTAAAGATAAACACCACAGGGATCTGTCTTGGGTTCAGTACTTTTCAACTTAGTATTTTCAGTTATTCCTGCTAATAACAAATGTTGGATAAGCAAGTCTGCTGATGATAGTAAACCAGAATGTATTATTACTACTAACAGTTATATGTTGATTAATTGTTATGTGGAAGAGATCTTATCTTGGGCTAATAACAGTAGATTTTGCTTTAGTCTAGACAAAAGCCGTATTATCTATTTCAGGGAACCAAGAATTCTAGAACCTATCAGATTTGCTAATAATGCACTTCAAAGAGAACATCAATATAAGGATCTAGGTATTACCGTAACTATCAGTTTCTCTTTTAAGCTACATTACTAGAACAGAGATAAGATAAATAGGAATTATGACCAAACATTTAACAATTAAGAATGTTAAAATTTTAACTGTATTCACTAAAAGTTACATATAATCCATTTTAGAATCCAACAATATTTTCTTCACTACACAAAAAGACAAACGTTTGTTCAGAAAAAGTTCACAAGAATGATTGTGTATTCTAATATCAAAACATACAATGATAGATGCATATTCCTTAAGTTGTATACAATAAGCTACAAATATATAAGAAGAAGATTTATACTTGGCTTTAAGCTATTTTATAATAAATATCTCCAAGTATCTTTAGGAATCGATGTATGTCAAATCACTTCATTTCTTAGAGAATACAGATGTACTATACCAAGGTATAATACTACTTTATCAGCATCTTTCTTACCTGTAGGAGTTGCTTCACTTTGGAATAACCTACATATTTCAGTGAGGCAGTCACAAAACATCACCAGTTTAAGTCTAATTTAGATAAATGAATAGGTGATTGTCGTTTGATGCAGATATTAGTGAGTCAGTGTCCATTGTCATTCACTTAACCTGAACACTGTAGTACAATTTATGAACTTAATAAGGGATGTGCCATTATGAAAAAGCTCAGAAATGGCTTTAATTTTACTGTTGGAACATATAACAGAAGTTGACTTAACAAGTTTAAGGACTTCAGTCTTGATAAGCTGAGCATGTTTTAAGAATTAAACCACTTAAAATCCATATAATAAACAATTACTTTTTTAGTTAAATCATGTCAAATAATCATTTCAGCTCAAAGTGTTTAGAACAAAACATTCAGACTTTTTAATTACAGCAGTCCCAAGGAAAAGATAAGCTATAGTGTGAAAAAATCTTATTTACACATATAGAAATTAAAACTGCATTAAAACATCCCATCTTAGTTTAATAAATACCCAGCAAACCAAAAATCCAGCTCAAACAGACAACTACAAAATTTTAAAAAAAGCTTTTATTTTCAGGGTTACAAGTTGAACTAAATTTCTTTAAAACGTAGTAAATAAAAGTTATGTATGCACTATAACTATGCATCTGTGTTGTCCTTTTTCATTCAGTATCCAAAGATACCTTAGCTAAATGGGCATCTGAGTGTATTTTTTATGTTTACTCTTTGAGAGGTTTACCTTTGACAAGACCTCCAAAAGCTCACTCTACTAGATCTATGGCTACATCATCTGGCTTCCTGGACCAGAGCTACTATTGATGATATTTGTGCTGCAGCCACTTGGTACAATGCACATAATTTTATTGCTCATTACAAGTTGGACATCATCTCCAGAAGCTGCCTTTGGTTCTGCTGTACTATGAAACATTGTTCCATGAGGGCCACCCAGAGTTATCATAGCTGGGGACGCTGTCCCATTCATTGAGGAATTAATGAAAATCTCATCAGTTATAAAAGTTATGTACTCACAGTAACTATGCATCTGTGTTATCCATTTTCATTCTTCCTCAACTCCCCACTTCCCCCTCTCCTTTTTCTTTGAGAGTGAACTGATAAAGTTTTTTGAACTACTGTTCTGGTCTGAGCCCCTATTCTGTTCTTTTTCTTTTATAACCTACACTCTAGAGTGATATATAGTGACAGTAAACTCAATCTGAGGTAATACAGCAGTAAGGGCCATTATGGGTAAGGGGAGGAGCTCAAGAGTTGGATCCAAGAGTATGGAGGAAAGGTGGACGACTTGGATCTGATATCCATTCATTGAGGAATGAATGAAAATAACAACATCAGATCATCAGCATATCCCATTACCTTACTGCAGTAATAAATATCAAACAGTGATATACACCTTCTCTCAAAATTTTGATCAGTTTAGTGACTGTTCATTTAGTTAGAAAATATTTCTATTTAGTGGGCTTACATCAAAAAGCAGGACTGAGGACCATTTTATTTGCATTGAGGCAGATGATTTATCAGCTTAAATTAAAAAGTGAAGCTTAGGTTGGTGCAGTTTTCTTTAATATCATATAAGTCAATGTTGGGACTTTGGGTATGAAATGCATCTGTTATACTGTTTATTAGCTCTTCTTTTCATTGCAGTAAATTTAAAAGTACAATATAACACAGAATAAGTAAATCATTTGTTTTCTGGACCTTCATATAAATGCCACCTCATGCACCACTGCAATATAAAATCTAAAAGACAGGGAAAAGCAGACACTGATACAGCAGTACAGAGCTCTGCCGTAGTAATAGTCCAGGAGAGTGACTAAGGACAGGTTCCAAAAAGAGGCCAAGATGAGACCCAGACAAAGGAGAATGGTCAGTATAATATAGTGAACCAGATATCCTACAAATGTGTTTGTGAAGTACTGTTTAAATAGATTCATTTTGCAGGCTATTATTATAATGTTTCCATAAGGTATGTGCCAATGTGATGTTTTTGGGTTTGGAATCACACTGCATAAGAATTATGGATGTGGGGGGGGTGTTGCTGAACTGGTTATTTTAACATGAGAATGAAAGCTTGTTTTTTAAGGGTACTATTGATAGGCAGGTTGTGGAGGGATGGGGTTGCTACATTTATGAAGATGAGAAGTGTGGTTGTGTTGTTATAGAGTATTTTTCTGATCACAAACAATGTGCTTGGGTGGGAGGCCAGAGATTCTGAATGCTGACAGTCTGCTTGGAAAGAGGCTGTGAGGAGTGCTAAGTATCGACTGTGACTGCATATAAGGAGAAAGGCATGAGTATAATAAGTTGACAGTCCCAGTTGAATGAGGCTACCAGAGGACATTGCTCACTAACAGATAAGCTAGGAGGATGACAGCAAAGGGTAGTATTATCTGATAAAGCAGTTGGATTGGCAAAGAATCCAATTTCTGACAGTTAATGGAAGTGCAAAGGAAAGCAGAGGACACCAAATTCTATCAGCTGGAGATTCACCATGCAGAAACACACTTCATTAATGGAAATAGTTGATAGGAGGAGTGAGTTAAGGGAGCCCAGAGAGTCATCACCTGTGTGGTGCCTAGAGTGGTATGTTGTGTTTCATGGAGTACCTATCATGGAGAAGGTACTATCACTAGATTGTGAGTCAGAGCAGCAATTGGTGCAGGGATGGGGGGGGGGTGGATGGTCTTCTTTGGCTTCACCAGTGTCAGGTATAGGGGCTTATCTCAGGGGCTCTGAGCTCTGACAGATCTGGGAAAGACTGCTCTTAATAGGTGGTCAATGGAAAGTCTACATAGCAGGCTTCTTGTGTAACTGTAGCAGATATTCTACCAACAAAGGCAGTATCTATAAAACATATAACCCCATTTGCACTATATACCTAATGGTATTTTGAATACATTTAGAATAGTGGTTATGGACTTTCAGAGGTATAAGATGGTTGTGCAAAAGGGTTTACATGTCACTGCAGCAAAGAATTCCCAGTACACCTAAAATAAAATTGAAGTCACTGGCTTGAACCAATTTTAAAGCTTTCATGAATCCTGAATCGCTGCTCAAATGTGACAAATATAATTTCACTTCAAAGGTTAGATCAGACTTATTCAAAGTGACTGCCATTCAAAAAAAATTCCCCCCCTAAAAAGTATTTGGTTTCCATGTTACTACAGAGTATTGCCAAACAGACTGCTCCTGTCTTTATGTCTATGAATAGTAGGCATGTTTGGAGACAAGAGACTGCACTATTAACTAGGCAGTGTTTCAGAAATTTGAAGGTAAGTTTAAATTAGCAAATTCCACTTTACAGAAACATAGAATATGACACCAGATAAGAACTACACCTAATTTGTCCATTACTCCAAACCTACTGGATAAGCTATAACTATGAATTAAGAAATACATTGTTTCCCATCTTTTGCAGATGTTATGTTCTGACTTTCTCATGCTTTATTGAATTCATTCAATATTTCTGAACCTACTACCTCTTCAAAACGGTACTTGTAATTTACAGGGTCTATATCACAAAGCCGAACGTTAAAAACAGCAAACGCTCTTAAGTCAAACTGTAAAAACTGAAATCACAGAATGTCGATTGGCCGGAACAGCGATTTTTTTTTTCCCAGGGAAAAAAATCACTGGGCCATTGCTGGGACGTTGCTATTTCCTCCACTGTGGTGTGATCTCGGAGTTGGTATATTTAAGTAGGGAGGTGTGGGGGGCACAGCTCCCCACTTTATTTTGTCTGTGGATTTGTTTGTTTTTTTTTGTTTTTGTTTTTTAACCCTCTGCTATATTATTTACTTTCTCCTCTATATGATTGTTTTTCCTACCTATGACGTGCAATTTACTAATTATTATGATTACTTTTTTGTGATTGAAAGTATGTTATTATGTATCCATACAGTCTGATAATTATGTATTAACTATATACCATTACTCCCCACCCTAAGCTAATGTATGTATATCTCTTTTACTTTGTATTTGTTCTGTACAGTATTTGATAACCTGTTGAGCTTTTCTCCCCGGGCCTCCACTGAAAATGGGTTTATAACCCAGTGGACTTTCTCAGTCAATAAATAAATAAATAATTTTGACAACAAGAATTATACAAGGACAATGACAGCATAAAGAGAGTTCAATAACATGGAGGAGAAAGAGATTCAATCAAAGTTTAAATATTTACATATGTAGTATCAGTTAAACAGAATACTGAAAGCCAGCGCCGCAGTTAGCTTGCCTGGCAGATCTCTGATCTTGTTTTTCTTCTTTCGGCTTTTCCCGGTTAGGGGTCACCACAGTGGAACTTCGGTCCGCTAATGATTGGCAGTAGATTTTTACGGTGCCGAGGTGCCAGCCCGACGCCCAACTTTCAACGGAGGCACGCCCATTCACACTTCTTTCGAACGCCACTCGACCACGGGGAGGACATGCAGACTCCACACAGAAGGCGCTCCAGCCGAGAATTGAATGGAAGAACCTCTTGCTGTGAGGTGACAATGCTACCGCTGCACCACCGCGGCTTCTGTTCTCTAATCTTGTGCTCCCCTTTAATTCGAAGTAGAAGACCTAAAAAAAAAGTTGAAAAAAAATACTGTAATATAAAAGCACACATGCAAAAAAAATAGTCCTTATAGGAGACAGCAGATTTATGTAACAGTTGAACACTTTCATTCCACCAGTAAAATGAACTCCATTAGAACTAATACACAAAAATGTAAACAGTGAATATCATGTGACCATGTCAGCTGGCCAAAACAAAACTTTACAGCAACTAGCCTAAACAATACATAAATAATGTAAAATAAATAAACAAATAAAATAGCATACATACTAAATTACATTGTTAGAAAATTACTTTACACTACTGCAAACTGTAGCAAGTCACTTACTTCAGATGTAGCAAGTGCCCTGCTACAGTCTTAATACCAAAGACAGAGTGTTTTATCCCTGACTACAAATGCATTACTGACATTCATTTCTGCATGATGGTAGTGCACTAGGGTGGCTGCCCCCTTCATCCCACCCTAGCAAAGCCTCTACTAAAAGCCAGTATATTTACAATAGACAATGAGGGTGAACTAGTTATATTTACATGTATGAGTCCAGGCTGTGAGTAAAGAGCAAGGTTAGCTTAGAGGTATTTGCTTTGGTTATTTACCCATGAAGGCTTTGATCTGGAGTTTGAATATGACATCAAAAGTCAGCTGTACTGGAAAAGGAAGGGACTTTAGGTAGTGAAATAAGCAATGCATGCTTAAAGCCATATGAAACAGAGCAGGCCATAAGTGTAAGATTGTAAATGTAAGAAAGTGTTGTGCTAAGAACATGACTACCGCATTTTAGGAGTCTGGGACAGACTGAGCGAAATTCTTGCTTATAGTTGCAGTTGACTTCTTGTCCCCCCCACACACTACTTACTTTGCCCACCTGCAACCGTAACATTAACTATAATCCTGCCCCTAATCCCCAACCCCCAACCCTAACTCTTTCCCAGTCCACAACCCTACACATCACATTACTAAAAACCCTTTCCTTAATAATACTATTAAACAACTCCCACAAACACACACAGCAATATACAACACAAAATCTATCCCCTCCCACTTCTTCTAATCCTAACCCATGAATACTCATACAGAGACTATCATCCCAATCCCAAAATGTTCTGCATATCTGACAGTTTCGGCATTATAATACACTCCCACTAATCTCTGTCACATGTAGATCTCCTAACTAAAAACAGCATTCATTTTCTTCAGTCTTGCATTTGAGTAAAAGTGCATTCAACTACTTCCAACAGTACTAATGCAATGTCTTTTGGCTTCTCCCATTAGGGGTCACCACAGCGGATCACCAGTCGACAGATTGATTGGCAGTGGAGTTTTTACGGTGTTGAGGTGCCAGCCCAGCACCCAACCTTCACAGAAGGTGCACACACACACACACACACACACACACACACACACACACACACACACACACACACACACACACACACACACGCACACACACGCACACACATGCACACACATGCACACACATGCACACACACATGCACACACACACACACACACACACACACACACAGGCACCTACTGCATGTCTTTAAAACTCACTCAACTGCAGGGAGGACATGCAGACTCCACAAAGAAGGTGCTCCAGCCAAGAATCAAACCAGAAAACCTCTTGCTGTGAGTCAACAACACTAACCTCTGCATCACCGCAGCCAACACTTCCAACAGTACCAACAGATGTCAACAAACCCTTCATTCAACAGAGGGCATGATGACCTATTGTATATATTTCTGTATGAAAATAATGTCTGTGGCAACAGGTGTCTGTTATAGCCACAATACAGATGAACAAGCTATTCTCATCCAGCAGACTGTAAGTAGGCCTGTTTCTGTGGTGTGCTCAGTTAATACACAGGTCAGTATTAACAAAGATAGAATG
Source organism: Protopterus annectens (assembly GCF_019279795.1). Classification (NCBI taxonomy): domain Eukaryota; kingdom Metazoa; phylum Chordata; order Ceratodontiformes; family Protopteridae; genus Protopterus; species Protopterus annectens. Next base: position 606,833,088 of record NC_056746.1, on the reverse strand, counting down.
GGTTAAATCCTTGCAAAAAGGAGATTGTGGCTACTGCGCCATTACTCTTTTAGTTGGGAGGATGGCATAGTCGTTAAGGTGTTTCTTGCAGACACAATATGCAGGGTTTGATTGTCACATGAGGTTACTGGTTAGGCTTAACATAGCCCAGAAGAGCAGTTAACCTAGTACTACCTTATGAGTCAGGGATGCTCCTGAAGAATAAAATTTATGAAGGTAATTTCTTATCTCAAAGGAACCGGTAAGTAATAATAGAACAATTGCCAGTTACAGTATTATGGAATATATGCAAATAGTATATGTTATCTGGTATTTTTTTTATCATGATATCTAACAGGGAAGAACATTTGGTAGGTTGGGTGTCATTCATTATGTGACAAACTAAGTAAAGTTCTAAGTGGAAATAAGCTCAGAGACATTTTTGTGTGTGTGTTTATGTTGTCCCTGCTAATCGATGTTAAAATCACCTGCAATAATAATTTACTGTGTTTCACATAATTGGTATGGTGTTCAGGGATAAAGGTATCAGTAGAGGAAAAGGTGGTATTTAGATAACTGCTAAAAATATTTTTCTGTGAAATTCGAAGATGGCCTGCAGCAATACCCAATTAGGATAGGAAGCAGTGAAGCACAGCAGTGCCAAAACTTACCCTACTCCTAGACTATGCATCCAGCTTGTGATATTTAGTGAAAATGTGAACTGTAGATTATGTGGCAGATTCCAAAATGTCTTATGCAGAAAGATTTCTGAAACATGCTTCTAATATTGTAGCTGCCCTAGTAGAATGTGCTTTTACTGCGCCAGGCAGACTTATTGTAGCCATCATAATAAAAGGCAGTGCAATGGGCCAACCATTTAGAAAGTACCGCTGTGTAAGTTAAACTTACCATAACAATAGATGTTCAAATGATCACTGCTACATTAGCCTTATGAATATGGATTGTGTCCTGCCAAGGATATAATAGCTGGTCTGCTTCCAAAGCTTCAGGGCACTTTCCACGTCCCCAAACTGTTAAGCAGTTTGTGATGAGCTGACTGAAAGACAAGTTTTGGCGTAAAGCCTTCCAGAGCTTTCCTGCCATCAGAGAGAGGGAAGCTGAACCCTGAAAGGACAATAACAGGACTAACAAAAAAAAATGTCCACATCCTGGCATAAAAAACACACCAAAAAAACAAGAGGAAATGAAGAGAGGAAGCGACTACTGTAGTGATCATTCAAACGTTGACTGTTATGGTAAGCTTAACTTACACAACTATGTTATGCTCTTCATGTTGATCACTGCTATATTAGCCTTAGCTATATGGATAGATTACCATAACTAACTATATTTGGGAGGAGGAAGAGAAGGTTCCACTAGCCCCTGGAGGATGGTCCTAGCAAAACCTTATCTAGACCTAGAGAAGGAATTGAGCTTATAGTGATTCTTTGTAAAAGTATATAGAGGACCAGGTAGCAATTTCTAGAATACTTCTAGAATTCAACCCTTTCCAAAAAGCCATATATGAGACTAAGGCCATGGTAGAATGGGCCTTGACCCTGTCTGGACTAGATTTGTCATGCTGAGGATAACAAAAGATTATGGCCTTAGACAACCATTTGGATATAGTCTGTTTTCACTCAGGTTGTCTCTTCTTCCTTCTTCTTCTTCTTACCTTCACAAGAACTGAACAAGTGATCTAAAGCTCTGAAAGATTTAGTTCTGTCAAGATAATACCCAAGTTATTCATGGGCATCCAAGATACGGAGTATCCTTCCTCCCTCATTTTCAGATTCAGGAAGGAAGATGGGGAGATGGATAGTTTTGCTTAAAGTAAATTTGTATAATACTTTAGGCATAAAAAAGGATTAACTCTCAAAGAAACCCTGTTCCTATGGAAAATGAGGTAGGGTTGACTCACCATAAGGGCTTGCAATTCAGATGCCTTTCTTGCAGAGGTCAGATCAATCAGTAAAACTGTCTTCCATGTTAAGAACTTCAAAACAGCTAGATTAACTGGTTCAAATAGAGCAAATGTTAACTTCTTTAACACAAAATTGAGATGCTAAAGAGGGGACACTGGTTGACTTGGCGGTCTCTTCTGCAAACCTCATTTCAAGAACATTTTGAAATGAGACTGCAATGAAAGAGGAGGATCCATGGGCCAACATGCTGAAATGGCTGATAAATGAACCTTGATAGAGGGAAAAGAAAGGAGAGGAATAAGAAAGGTCATAGGATAGTAACTCACACAAATACTGTAAAACCAGAGAACAACTACCCTGACTGAGTGCTGGTTATGTTATTGGCACAAACTAGAAAGCCTTTTCCATTTGCTAATACATGATTTTCTAGTAGCAGGCTGTTTTGCCTCCATTAGTACCTGCTGCACATCCTCAGAATAAACGTGCCTAAAAGGAATTAGGATCCTATCATCCAGTCAGTCAGCTGAAGACGACTGATGTCAGGGTTATTCAAACACCCCTATTATTGTGTGGGTATATCAATTCCGTGTGGAAAATTGTGATAATTGCCCCTGGTCATTTCTAAAAGAAGGGACAATCACAGTGGGCTTGGTGAGAAGGGAGTCACCATAACTATCTTGGGAGATTCCTTCTAAATCTTCAGAAGTATCCTGGATATTAGTGGATAGGGTGGAAAGGTATACAGGAACATTCTTCTCCAAAGAAAATAAAAGGCATCTGTCTTCCAGGTCTTGGGGACCAAAGATGACTCAGACAGTTAAGTGCTTGATCATGGCAAGGATCTCCTTAATATTTATGTGCATGCATCTCCCTTGGTGCCCGACAACCCCCTGCATTTTTATTCCTCCTGAAACTGCTCCCCAAGTAAACGCAGAAGTGGCTGTAGCAATTACTACTTTAGAGCAGGGAGGGAAAGGGGAAAACTTTGATTTAAGGATATCTGTTGTTCCCACAAAAAAATTAACTTCTGACAAACCCCAGTACTGGGATCTGAAAAAAAAGGGTGTTGATGCTGGACCAGAGAGATTTCAGGTACCACTGTATGTATCTCATGTGGAGTCTTGCTAGGGGTATCATGAGAATCACAGATGCCATGAGACCCAAAATCCTGAAGTATTCCCACGCAGTGACTGAAGTCTGAGTAGAAAACCTTACGCAAAGATCTAAAGATCTATTTTTTTCCTGGAAAAGAAAAGCTCTTTGAACTGAGGTGTCTAGTTGACATCCAAGGAACACAGTCCTGTCTGAGGGAGTCCAGAAAGAATGTTCTCTTAGAATCCCAGCTTGTAAAAGAGATCTCTCATCTATGAGAGAGATTCCTGACAAAGATAAGCAAGCTTTTTAAATATGGAAAACATGTGGATTCCCTGTAGACTGCAATGAGCTATAATTGCAGCTAGACACTTTGTGAACACTCTCAGTGCAATGGATAGTTCAAAGGGTAAGGCAGAGAACTGAAGATGTGATCCAGAAACACAAAACCTTAAGAAACACCTTAAGACTGGATGAAGGAAAATTGAAATAGGAAGAAAAGATAACAGGTTGTGAAGTGACATCATTTCGAATTTGGGCACTATCACAAACAGGTTTAGGAAAGAAAGAAAGATACGGAACTGGTCTCCAATAATTTTTTTTTCTTTGGCATTAAGGACATCCTTGAATAAAACCCCTTTCCGAACTGGGAAGGAGGAACTGGTTTTATCACTTATTGGGATAAAATGTGATAAAGAAACAAAACAGTCTGATCTGCAGGATGAGAAATGACTCAATAAAACTGAGGATCTAGACCTAGAGAAGGATTTGCTGCTTGTCTTCCCCAGCAAAGAGGTACCATTTTTGGCTTGACAATGGAACAAATTGTTGGTCCCACAGTTGGCCTTCCTTCCAGCCACAAAAAGAAAAAGTTAAGTAAGCAGCCTTTGCCACCACAGCAGGCTAGCAATTTGTCTCAGCTACAGGTGGGTGACTCTGCTGTGACCATTTATTGTACCTCAGATCACCTTGTTCAGAGACAGGTAAAGAGGTCTACTTGAGGAACTCCCCACAGATGGATCAAATTTTGGAAGACCCCTAATGTAGTTACATTCATGAGGGTCTGCCTTGGTTCTGCTCAGTTTCTCTGCCACACAGTTTTGCTCTGATGGATCCATAATCATCTTTTACAACAAATGCCTCTGGTGTAGCACCTACAGCCACTATGGACCAGGGGTTAGCCACATCCTTTGCAGCTGTTGGAGTCCCCTTAGTGACAAGGGACAGCCAGTCCTGTAGGTCCTGGGAGAGGGAACAGGCAAGGTTTCCCTGTTGATCAGAATGCTGTACTCATCCATAGGGAAGTAGAGGCTGACATTACTAACATGCTTGGGTCCATTTTTCCTGTCAAAAAGAAACAGAAAGCCAAACATGTATCTACACCTCCTCAAATTTATTTGAATAGGAGTTGTTTAGTGGGACTGGTTCAGGTTTAATTGAGGCTATTAAAATAATTGGTAGTTTCTAGTTAAAGAAAGAGGGATGCCTCTTTCTCCGAAGAGATTCAAGATTCTGAATCTGAACAGGAAGATATAGGGGTGGATTCGAGTTTTGTCCTCAGATTTCTGATTCAGACTCAAGAGGAGAACAGTTTCTTATGCTCCCTGTTGGGGTTTCTCATTCTCTGACATGATTTCTAGAATGTCCCACTGTTTTCAGTGGTAGTATGCCGAGGTTTCTCAGTCGCTCAGAAAACTTGTTACAGAAGGAGTTTCCAGAACTTACATCCATTCCTCCTGTCCTGTCTGCCTTAGAAGATATGTGTCTTACTACCTGCAATTTCCTGATAGTCAGCCAGCTGTCCATAAAAAGGCAGATAAAATGTATAAAGTTCATCAGTCTTTTGAATTTTTGCACACTGGTCCCAAACCTCACCCAACAGTTATAGCCATAGTTGATTCCACAGCTGCTAAGCAGTTAGATAATTCCAATTTTACCCTTTCTAACAAGAATGAGGAAGTTATTGTTATGTATAATAATGCAATTTTGATTTTCAGAATTGTAATTTGTCAGTCTCATAATGTTAAAAAAAGTTTGTTCAGACATACTGCAAAAGTATGAGGAATGTTTTATCTACAGATGTGATGTTGCCCTATCTTGCCTTCATTCTTAGTAAGTTGGGTTCGGATCCGATCCTCGGATCTGACTTGGCCTTATACACAAGTTCGAGGTCTTCCACTAGCTCATGGCTAAAACCCTGTGCCATCATGCACTAGGAGAGCTCCCCAGATCTTGTTTGCCAATAAACACTATTGGTTGCTCTTCCTACTGGCTCTGGCTAAGTAGACTTTTCTTCTTATATTTAAGAGAAATTGTTTACTTGTTCTGTTTTTATTTTTTCTGATAATTACTACTTAAGCGAATTGTTGGTGTTTTCCACTATTTCTGTGATTTAATTGCTGTTGGCCGTCATTTTCTCCGTTAGGCCTTTTCTCCCCTATCTCAGCTTTAAACTTAAATTCAAATAGCCTGTTTTTAGTTAGATGGCTTTCTTTTTCCCTTATTGGTCTTTTCAGGTTGGTTTGTTTCACTTAGAGAAATGCCTTGGCTCGTTTAAGTTAGAGGGCTTTCCCCCTCCCCTTTCTCACTTATCAGGGCATAGCTCATTTAAGTTAGAGGGCTCTGCCATCCCTTCACTTTCTATTACAACTTTTCTAGGTTAGGATTTATTATTGCTGTTATTGTTGTTGTTGCTTAAAAAAAAAAAAAATATATATATATATATATATATATATATATATATATATATACACACACACACACACACACACACACACACACACACACACACACACACACACACACACACACACACAGTTTGATTGCTAGCTGTTTCCTTTTCCCTCTGGGTTTAAAAAATGTGAAGAGTGTGGACAAAAAATGTCCATTACTGATAGGCATACCATTTATGTATACTGTTTAGGAGCCGTCCATCTCTAAGAATCTTGTGTGATTTGTCATTCCTTTAGTTACAGAGCTTTGTTGGAAAAAAAGAACAAGCTGATTTTCAGAGGCCTTTTGAAAACCCCCTTCTCCGAAGCAATCCAAGAAGGTCTGGGTTCTTCTAAATCTGGCCAATCCCCTTCCTCAAAGTCAGATAAGTCAGGGAAGAGGTAGTCATATTCCAGTGCAAAAAGGTGCCCAAAGTTTCCTCTCCAGAATCGAAGGCTGCCTGATTTGGTTTCATCAGTGTCGGTGCCGGTGGAGTTTCAATTGCAGTCCCGGTCCCCTGAATTGGAACCGGTATCCCCCACTCTTAGGTCACCATTGCTCCAGTCTTCCAAATCTCCTGCTCCCTCGACTCAATCTTCCAGGAACCTGGCTGATGACGATGACGTGGATTGTGTGGTGCAGAGGCTGTTAAGGAAACCAACGCTCACCAAACTATTATTGGATCCAACCCCAAGGTCTTCAGATCCAACCAAATCCTCTCCTTCCTCATTGATTCCTCCTCCAATCTGACCTTGGACCTCGGAGCTGGAATGTCTGTTGCTGATCTTGGTGGAACCGCCGGAACCGAGACCTATCAGAGGAACTTAGGATCTGAACATTCCTCCTCAGTTCCATCAGAACTCAAGGAATCTAGGAGACAATGCTCTCCAGTCGGGTCCGGGGAGGGGAGTCGGATCGGAGAGTCGTTGGATCTGAACTTGCCTTTCGGAGCATTGGATCATATGAGCTCAGCTCCTACCTCAGTCTTACAGCCATCTCCCTTGGTTCCTGAGATTCCCTCTGGTTCTTCGGAGCTGAGAGTTTCCTCAGATCAGGGGCGGGGTGCTTTTGAGGTGATGAGGACAGTGCTGTCACCACAGGCAACTCTGCTTTCAGGTCTGGACATTCTTCCCCCAAAAGCACCAGTGTCTGTCTCTATACCCTTGTATCCACAGGGATGTGGAAATCCTAAGCCTCAGGATGCCCCACTGGGTGCCCTCCTCTCTTCTGAAACCTCTTCAGAGTACCCCTCCAAAGAGGTCCCTTAGAAAAGGTTATGCAAGAGGAAGCATTTAGACTCCCCAGAGGAGTCTGTCACTTCAGATACAGAACTTGATGAAGCCAAAGGGTCCCCACCATCCCCTCTTGATGGAAACACTTAAACAGAGAGGCAGCTGGAAGTCCACCAACCATTCAGCAGAGGAGTCTGTCTACCTGAAGGCTTTTGGATCTCACCCTTCCTCCACTTGGGCATCTACGTCTTTTGACAAACTGATGGATTTAGTTTCTCAAAAGGCATGAGAGTCTCCAGATTCTGTGGAACCAGTTCCTTGAAGGCCAAATAAGTTCATTACATCTCCTTCGGACAAGAAATTTCTAACTAAAGGGGTCCAAGTCAACGCTATGCTGGTGGCAGTAGCCACCAAGAAGGAATTCTCAGAGATGCCTTCTTCTGTCCAACCACCAAACAAGGAGTCTCACATGATAGACAGACATGGAAAGTGCATTTTCTCTTCAGCGACATTTGCTTTTAGGTTGTTGAATTACCTGACTCATTTCACCAGATTACAGAGAGATCTCCTGAAAAAGCTAGGAGATACTCTCCTACCTTCAGTAGCTGAAGGGGTGACAGAGAAAGTTTCTTGTCAGCTCTCTACCTTAAATTCAGTGATCAGCTCCTCCATGTGATTGATCTCTTATGCAGAGGCTGGAGCGAGCAGTGCAGCGGGTTCAGGAATTTCCCTAAGGAGACATTCCTGGATGCGTTTGCATGACTTTGCAGAGCCCTTTAAATCTTCCTTTGTGACTGCCCTGTTTGATGGCTTGTCCCTGTTCGGGCCTAAAGTGAAGAACACATTAACCAGGTGTGAACAAGAAGGAAAGACTCTCTGTGCCGTAGGAGTCAGTTTTTCCCTACCTACCAAACTTGCCCCAAAGGTCAGAAAGGTAGTGGTAAAATATGGTTTTGAAAATCCCTGAGAGCTTTTCAGGACACACATGTTGATTCTTCCTCCAGGAGCAGAGGGAGGAGTGGTAATGGACGATGCCGACCATGTGGCAGAGGGGGTCCACAGAATCAGGGTCACTGGGAATCCTTCTTTGGTAAGCCCTTTCATGCTCCTGAAGGGAGGCCTGCCTGTCCATCTCTGGAGGCAGTTGGGGGCCACTTATCTTTGTACCCAAAAGCCTGGCTATTAATGACAAAAGACAAGTGGGTCAAATCATCATAGCCAGAGGTTACTCCATACCCTTTTCCTTCCCCGTCCCAAACATAAAAAACATCCCAGATGTTCCATCCAGTCAAAAGGATCAGGCAACTCTAGAAATTCAAAAGTTGCTAGAAAAAAAGAGTCATCCAAACAGTCCCCACAGACCAAATAGGAACTTACGCAAGATTATTTTTGGTTCCAAAGAAAACAGGGGACTGAAGACCAGTTCTGGATCTCAGCAACTTAAATGAGTCTGTAAGAAAGTCCAAGTCCCTGATGGTAGCACTGCCGTCAATTCTCCCTTTTCTGGGACAAGACAATTGGATGTGCTCAATAGACCTCCAGGATGCATACTACCACATAAAAATGAACAGGGAATCCAGGAGACATCTGCGCTTTTGGCTGGGAGCCAGCCACTACCAATTTTGAGCTCTGCCCTTTGGCCTCACTACAGCCCCCAGAGTGTTCACCAAGTGTATGCCAGTAGTCGCGGCTCACTTGAGATGCCTAGTATTCCAAGTGTTTCCACACTTAGACGACTGTTGCCTAACTGCCACCACCGAGCATCTACTAACAAAAGCAAGAGACACCACCTTGCAACTCTGCTCTCATCTCGGAATCACAATAAACTATGAAAAATCTGCCTTGCTGCCATTTCAGTGTATCATTTTTATAGGAGTAGAATTAGATACAACAAAGAGGTTGGCCAAACTTCCTCCAGAAAGAGTACAAGTTCTACATCATCAAGTCTTAAGTCTTCTTTCCAAGGAAAAAGGGCAGGCAAGTACAATTCTGAAAGTCCTGGGGACCATAGCAGCAGCACTAACCTTGAAGCCGCTAGCACGTCTGCACATTGAGAATTCTCCAGTGGCTACTGTCCACTCAGTGGTCAATGTAGGAACTGTCCATGTGCCACAAAATATTGATAACAGAGTCTTGCAAGAAAGACCTTCATTGGTGGCTTTACTCCAGTCATGTAACACTAGGTCAACCTTTTGTACTTCCCAAACCACTAGTCACCGTGACCACGGATACTTCTCAGATGGGGGGAGCATTATCTGGAAAAGACAGTCCAAGGCACTTGACAGGATCATGAGGCCCATTTGCACATCAGTGTCCTAGAGATGTGAGTGGTGGTTTTAGCGTTGCAAGCATTCCAAGACTCTCTTCCACTAGGAACTATTGCAATACAGACAGACAACATGTCAGTTGTATGGAACATAAACAAATAAGGAATAACCAGATCTTCCCCCTTTGTTGGGAGGCTCTAAGAGTATGGCACTGGGAAACCTCCTCCCAAAGCTTTCTGATAGCAGTGCATATCCCTGGGCAATACAACTTGATTGCAGACAAACTCAGCAGGGCGATCCTAATGCCTCATGAGTGGTCCCTAAAACAGGAAGTGGCGGAAAAGATTTTCCGCAAATGGGACCAACTTTGTTCCGACCTTTTTGCCACATCCATGAATGCCAAATGCAGCAGCTACTTTGCCCTGACCCCCCCCCCCCAACAATGGGGGAGTAACCAAGGGATGCACTTGTACAAGATTTACCCTTGGGTCTCCTTTATGTTTTTTCTCCCTTTACGTTGATACCCAATGTTCTTCAAAAATCCAATTACTTGGGAAGGGACTAGATACTTATCGCCCCATACTGGCCTCTTCAAATCTGGTTCCCCTTCCTGTGGCCTCATCCTCGGGAGAAGTCTTGGATTCTGGACCCAGTTCCAAACCTTCTGACTCATGCTTCAGGAATGCTCCATCCCTCCCTTCAGACTCTCAAATTGACAGCTTGGCTGCTTCAATTCCAACCATAGCCAGGCTCCCTAACCTTTCTGAATCAGTAAAACATTTCCTAATTTCTTCTCATAAGGCTTCAATGAGAAATATATACAGGAGCAAATGGAAGAGATTCTCTTTATGGGCTTCTCATAATCATATTGACCCTTTCTCTACCCCAGTAGGTTCCATTCTAGCATTATTGGCAAAACTATTCAATGAAGGCGCAGTTCAGCTAGCAGCAATATCCAATTTCCATTTAAGTGAAGCAGGCCTCAATATTATGTCTCACAGACTATGCAAAGCCTTTCTTAAAGGTACTTTTTACTAAGACCACCTATTAAAGGTCCTCCAACACCATGGGACTTGAATTTTGTCTTATCCCATTTGATTTTTCCCTTTTGAGTCAGCATCTTCCTGTGATCTCTAATTTTTTACTTGGAAAACTATTCTTTTGATAGCTATTACTTCTACTAGAAGGGTGTCAGAGCTGAAAGCCTTGTCAATAAAGCCCCTTACATGCTTTTCCACAGAGACAGAGTATTCTTACGAACAAACCCTTCCTTTTTACCCAAAGTATGTTCAGAATCTAATTTGAACCAATCCATAGAACTGCCAATATTTTTCCCTAACTATGGAAATAAGGCAGAATATATGTTGCACAAACTGGATGGACATACACAATTACGCTTCTACTTACACAGGACAAAGGACTTCAGAAAATCTGACCAACTATTTGTATCCTTTTCAGATACAAAGAAAGGTACTTCAGTCTCTAAAGTGACACTTTCAAAATGGCTCTCAAATTGTATAACCTTCGTTTACAAATCTCAAAATAAAGATTTTTCCCATAGAGTAAAAGGTCATTCTACAAGAGCCTTTGCAATCTTTTCCACCTTTCAGTCTAGACTGCCTATTGATACCATGTGTGCTGCAGCAACATGGGCAAGGCCACATAACTTTACCACTCATTACAAACAGAACCAATATCCTGTCCTCCAGAAAAAAGAAGCCAATATGGTGATCCCCTGCCATTAACAAACTCTACAACAGAAGGAAATAACTATTGAGAAAGGGATTAAGTCCTAAGACTGGAAAAATTCCCTTGAAAGTCTCAGCAAAAAAAAAAACTGAGATTCCTCATCAAATCCTCCAAAGCTAGTTATGAAAACAAAATTGCTACAGATGCTAAAGATAACCACAAGGCATTCTTTAGCTATGTCAAGAATCTGCATAACAATACGCAGAGGTGCTCTGAGCTACTGCACAATGGCACCACTTATACTGAACCAACAGATATTGCCAATATCTTGGTCGACAGGTTTAGTGCAAACTTTACCCCCCCCTTCACCACATAAAGGGCCCATCCCAATACCCGAGGAATGCCAAATCCCTAATATCATGGCTGCACAGGTAGAAGCCACACTATCCAAAGCCAAAAATACAGCTTCCATGGGACCTGATAATATACCTGGCTATGTTCTACACAAATTACAAAGGGAACTGGCACCACACCAGAGTGCCTTGTTCAACCATAGCCTCACTTCAGGCTCTGTTCCCTCCGAATGGCGCACCACCACAGTCATTCCACTCCACAAATGTGGAGCGCCTACTGACCCTAGAAACTACTGCCCCATCAGCCTAACAAGCCTGATCTATAAGGCCATGGAACACATCACTATGGACCTTATAAACAAGGAGAGGGAACCTTCAAACCCTGATCCTCTCACAGTTTGGGTTTGTGAAGGGCAGATCATGTTTGCTCAACCTGATAGAGTTCTTTGAATCTGTCACCAGAGCAGTCGATGAAGGCAAAGTAGTCCATACAGCCTACCTCGATCTAGCCAAGGCCTTCGACACCATCCTCCACTCAGGGATCATTGACATACTCACTAACCTAAGCATTAACCCCTACATCATAAGATGGGTTGCCAACCGGCTCACGGACAGAGCCCACACAGTGAAAGTAGCGGACTTCAAATCTGACTTCTGAGCAGTTACAAGTGGAGTCCCACAGGGATTTGTCCTGGGTCCTTTCCTGTTTGGTATCTACTTCTCTGAAGTTCAGACCAACATCAAGGGACTCTGGTTAACCAGATTTGCAGATGACTGCAAACTGGGAGCTATTATTGATTTTCAAGCTGATGTAGACATCCTATGAAGAGGCCTCACATACACCAAAGACTGGTGCCAGAACCATGGTCTTAAGCTCAATGCTAAAAAGTGCATCATCATCCCCTTCAGGGAAAACACGGTGGCCATGAACTACCACATCAAGGGTAGCCCTCTCAACTCCCAAGGTGTGATAAGAGATCTGGGGCCACAGGTAGATAGCAACCTCTCTTTCGACAACCATATTGCCACAGTGGTTAGAAAGTCTTTCTATGTGGCACACCTCATTACAAAAGACTTCTTATCTAGGAAGAAAAAAGTCATAATCCCTCTCTACTCATCCCTCATTAGACCTATTATAGAGTACAATGCTCCATTCGGCAGGTACCTCACTAGATACCTACAACAGCTGGAGAGGCCACAAAAATTCCTCACAAAGAGGATCTTAGGACTCAAACACATGCCCTATACAGAAAGACTCAAAATACTCCAGCTATACTCCATCTCATATTGTCTAATTAGAGGCAATCTCTGCTTGATTTACAAAGCCATGTCTAACACAGTGTTGCTAGACATGCTTCATCTGAAAAAGTCTCATTCCCTCCTCAGCACAAGCTCCAAAGACCTCAACCTCATCACCACAATAAACAGAATTTGCTGGAGGGACAGGTTCTAATGGGACTAATGTCTGGCAACAGGATGACTGGGAATATTCTTGGGCTAGGTTTGTGTTGGCTCCAGGGCCATTAGCTTAGTACTCACATATGAACCTATGAACAAAGTCGATTTGGCCTCCAGGAACAGGGCCTCCTTTGGTTCCACAGCTCTGAAGAATATTCTCTCTTGAGCCACCCAAGAAGATGGTGCTAGGGATGCTGTCCCAACTTACTAAGAATGAAGGCAAGATAGGGCAACATCACATAAAGAAGTTATGTAATCACCATAACGTTCCATGTGTGTTGTCCATCTCACCTTCATTCTTACATCCCACCCTCCTTCCCCCAGCCCTTTGCTCCTGGAAGACCAAGTTGATACAATTGACTATTACTAAATTACTGATCTCTGACCTTCTTGATTGCTCTATAAGGTATTAAACAACTCTTATTTAGTGTTTTTATATATATATATATATATATATATATATATATATATATATATAGATAGATAGATAGATAGATAGATAGCTGTAAACAAGATCTGGGGAGCTCTCCTAGTGCATCATTGGACAGGCTTTTAGCCACGAGCTAGTGGAAGACCTTGAGCTTATGTATAAGGCCAAGTCGAATCCGAGGATCGGATCCAAATGCAACTTACTAAGAATGAAGGCAAGATGGACAACCCACATGCAACATTATGGTGAGTACATAATGAGAAGTTATGTACTTACCATAACGTTCCATGTTAGTTGTCTTCTTCTCGCCTTCTTTCTTGCTGGATAGGTTCGGAGCCGAATCTCGGCTCTGACTCAGCCTATTACTAAAGCTCGAGAGCTATTTTTACCGGCTCGAGGCTATGCTATGTCCCATAATGCTAGTCGTGATATACCCAGATCTCGTTTGATAGCTAACACTATGGACATACATGTCCCCACCATGACTGAGAATATATATATATATATATATATATATATATATATATATATATATATATATATATATATATATATATATATATATATATATATATATATATATATATATATATACACATATATATATATATATATATATATATATATATATATATATATATATCTACCTCTATACATCTAGGTTTACAAAACTCCTATAAGAGTTACCAAGAAGGGGAAAGAGGTAGCTAAGGAGATAACTCTTATGATAAACACATCTCAGAAGATACTCTCGGTCTTGCCAGGCTAGGGGGATGGAGGGTGGGACGCAAGAAAGAAGGCGAGAAGAAGACAACTAACATGGAACATTATGGTAGGTACATAACTTCTCAATGTTAAGTTGTCAATCTCGCCTTCATTCTTGCTGGATGGGACAGCGTCCCTAGCACCTTAGTTCTGGGTGGCTCAATGGAACAAACTCTTGAGTACAGTGGAACCAAAATCAGCCCTACTTCTAGAGGTCATGTCCAGCTTGTAATGAGAAATGAAGGTATGAGGAGAGGCCCATGTGGCCACTGCACAAATGTAATCCATTGCCTGAAAACCTACTGAAGAGGCTAATGCTCTGGTTGAATGAGCTCTGGGCTTAATAGGGAGCTCTTTATGCCTCAATTGGTAAATCAACATAATAACAGAGGTCAACCACCTGGACAAGGTTACTTTGGAAACTGGCAGGCCTTGTTTCCCTTCCATGTAAGACACGAAGAGCTGTTCTGATTTCCTCGTCTGCTTGGTTCTATCCAGGTAGAAGCGTAATTGACGGTGAACGTCTAGATAATGTAACTTCCATTCAGACCTATTGGTATAAAGTGGGAAGAAAACAGGAAGATCGATGGTCTGATTCAGATTTTTTTCAGAGAGTTCTTTGGGTAAAAAGGACGGATTAGTCCTAAGTGACACTCTATATTTGTGAAAAACAAGGTAAGGAGGGCGAACACAAAGGGCTTGAAGTTCTGATACCATTCTCGCTGAAGTGATGGCTACTAAAAACAGAGTTTTCCAAGAGAGCAACTTTAATGAACAGGAAGCCACAGGTTCAAAGGGAGGGAGAATTAAAGACGACAGCACCAAATTTAGGTCCCATGGTGGGGGAGGATCTTTTACCGGGGGCCTAAGTAAGAGGGTTCCTTTTAGAAAGGCTTTACAAAGCTTGTGTGACATAATGCTGGTCTCTGACAATCCAACGTGAAAATTCGCAATGGCTGCCAACTGAACTCTGATGGTGGCTGAAAATGATCCCATTTGAAAAAGTTCTGCCAAAAACTCTAAGACTGTATGGACAGGGGCTGTAAAAGGGTCAACTTGTTTCTCCCCTGCCCAAACAGAGAAATGGACTTCCCGGGGATATGCATTGCTACCAGAAACCGTTGAGAAGAGATTGCCCACTGCCACAGTCTGAGTGCTTCTCGACATAGGTGGTAGGACCTGGTTCTGCCCTGCTTGTTGATGTACCACACTACAGACATATTGTCTGTCTGAATTGCAATAGTCCCGGTGGGTAGAGAGTCTTGAAGGGTCTGCAATGCTAAAAGCACCGCTCTCATTTCCAAGACATTTATGTGCAGGTGGCTTTCGAAAGGCTGCCATGTGCCCTGGACTGTCCTGCCCTGAAAATGCCCCCCCCCACCCGATCAGGGAGGCATCCGTTGTCACAGTAGCCACAGGAGGAGGAAGGACAAAGGGTCTGCCCTGAAGAACCTGAGGGGAGACCATCCACCACGACTGAAAAAGATCCTATTTGAAAAGGTTCTGCCAAAAACTCTAAGACTGTATGGACAGGGGCTGTAAAAGGTTCAACTTGTTGCATGACTGAGTGATTAGAATGCTGTGTGACATTGGAAGCTGTTGAAAGGACCACTGGGAAAGCAGCATCCATTGCAGGATCCACATGTGAAAGCGAGCTAGGGGGAGTAATGTGATAACTGCTGCCATGAGACCTAGGGTTTTTAGTATGAATCTGGCCTGGACTCTGCCCTCTTGTAGTAGGATTTGAACATGACCTCGAATGTCTGAAATCCTTTGTACAGGCAGTTTTGCTGACAGTTCCACAGTGTTTAAAATGGTGCCTATGAAGGTAATAGACTGACAAGGCAACAAGGCAGACTTTTCGGAGTTTATAGAGATACCTAGCTCATTGCAAATTTGGAGGATATAATCTCTGGAATGAAGTAGCTGACGCTTGGTGGTGGCAGTAAGGAGCCAGTCGTCTAAGTATGGAAATACCTGGAATCCTTTTCATCTCAGGTGAGCTGCAACCACTGCCATGCAATTGGTAAACACCCTGGGGGCTGTGCTGTGGCCAAAGGGCAGGGCTCCGAATTGGTAGTGACTGACTCCCAGCCGGAAGCGGAGAAACCTCCTGGAGCGCCTGTTCATTTTGATATGATAGTACGCATCCTGAAGGTCTATAGAGCACACCCAATTGTCCTGACCCAGGAAGGGTAGAATGGACTGAAGCGTGACCATCCGCAATTTCGTTCTTTGAACAGACTTGCTCAGTCTGCTGAGATCCAAAATAGGTCTCCAGTCCCCTGTCTTTTTTGGTACCAAAAAGAACTTGGAGTAGACTCTGGATCCTTGCTGGTCTGCTGGGACTGGCTGGATGGCTCTTTTTTTTAGCAGCTTTGAAATTTCTAGTGCTGCTTGATCCCTCAGACCAGGTGGAACATCTGGAAGGGGCCCTTTTGGCAGTTGTGGGGTATGAATAAAGGGAATTTTGTAATCCTCAGATATGATCGACCGTACCCAAATGTCTTGTGTGAGGGAATGCCAGGCTTCTGGGTACAGTGATAGTCTTCCCCCGACTGCCTCCGAAGGTGGACAGTCGGGCAGCTCCTCAGGGGTGCTGGAAGGGTTTGTCAGAGAAGGATTTTCTGCTACCCTGATTCTGCGGACTCCCCCTGCCCCTCGGGCGGCATCTATTATTGTTCCCTCCTCTGCCTCTGGAGGGAAGCTCACCACGTGCATCAGGCAGTACTCCCTGAAGTTTGCGGAACCACATTTTCCCACCTTTCTGACCCTTAGGGTATGGTCTAGAAGGGGTAGAAAAATGGACTCCTACGGCAGAGAGAGTCTTGCCTTCCTGCTTGTACCTGGTCAATGTATCCTTCACTTGAGGTCCAAACAAGGCAGAACCATGAAAGGGGGTATTAGTGAAGGATGCCTTGAAGGGGTCAGCAAAATTGCAAAGCCGCATCCAGGCATGTCTCAGAGCGACGCCCATGCCTGCAGCCCTACTCGCTCCATCGGCTGCATAGGAAATGAGCCGCATGGAGGGGTTTACAATAGAGTTTAGGGTCCCCAGCTGGGAGTTGATCTTTTCCTGAGACCCTGCAACTGATGGGTCCTGTAAGGTATCAACCAGTTCCTTGAGAAGGTCTCTCTGGAGATGGGTGAAATGGTACAAATAATTCAGCGACTGCATAACAAAGGTCACTGAGGAAAACATCCGCTTGCCATACCTGTCCATAGTCCTAAATTCCTGATTAGGACGATGGACAGGTACTGAAGGGTCAGCCAACTCCTTTTTAGTGGCCGCCGCCACCACCATGGCATCAACAGGGATGCCCTTAGTTAGAAACTGCTTATCAGAAGGGGCTGTAATAAATTTTGTAGGCCTCCGGGGAGTTGGTTCCATAGTATCTGGAGCCGTCCATGTCTTTCGAGCCACCACATCCATGAGCGGGTCGAAAGGCAGAGACACCCAGGAGGTGGAAGGGCGAGAACCGAATGCATCCAGGTACACCGACTCGTCCTCAGAAGGGTTAAGGGCAGACCAGTTCCCCTCTGCTTAAGAATCTCCAAGATGTCAGACAATGAGACATCCTCAGAGGGGGACCTTGGGGACCCTTCTGAGTCATCCAAGTCAGTGCCCGATGTGACTGACTCAGGGGAGTCTATATGCTTCCTCTTGCATATTCTCTTTTGAGGGGGCTCCCCTGAAGGATCAGGGGAGGCCTCGGAAGAGGAGGATACACCCAATGGGGCTACCTGTAGCGTCGGTTCTCCACGCTCAGGATCGAGAGAGCGGCTAGAGACTGAAGCAGGCACCATAGAGAGAGGAGCCAAAGGAGCCGACCGTGGAGCATGCACAGGGGCCAGCACACTCCTCATGACCTCAAAGGCACCCCTATCAGGCAGAGAAGAGGGTTTCCACTCCGAAGAGATAAGGACTCCTCCCAGCAGCGAGAGGGACGACTCCGAGGCCGATGTCGGGGCCGAACTCACCTGCGCCGAAGCTCCAAGAGGGAGAACAGGGTTGGACAAGGGTCCGATGCCACTCGCCCCCTTGAAGCCAATGAGAGAGTCCTGGCGCCCGGATCCCTCCAAGAATGGAACCAAGGAAGAGATCAGAGCCGACGAGGGAGCCGAAAGGGGTGGTATCAGCTCCAACGTTCTGATGGTCCTGACCCCTACGATCTCCGGCTCCGAACTCACAGGAAGAGTCGGAGGAGGAATCGAAGAGGGAGTAGTGAAAGCCACTGCCTGATGAGGAGGGCTATGCAACATTTGGGCCAGTGCCTGTGACTTAAGTAGTCTGCTAATCACCCTCTCAAGGTCATGGTCCAACAGCCTGAAAGACAGAGAGGAATGGAACCTGTAACTCCGCTCCAATAACAAGGGAGACTTCGGAGCCGAGTGGACCAATTCCAGGGAAGGAGACCTGGAATGCTTCTTGCTCGAAGATGGCTCCGACAGCAGAGTTGGAGCTGACTGAGGCCTAGAATCATCGGTTCTGGCCGGAACCGATGCAGTGGTAGTAGTAGCACCACTCGCAATGGCTCCGAACATGGAGCCGATGGTTTGGCAGGCTTAAAAGGTTTACCCGATGAAGGCTTAGCCGGGGAACCTTCAGGCTTTAAGTAGCCTCTCAAAATAAGTTTATTTCTGCATTCCTGCAGGGCACTTGGACTGAACGCATGGCAGACAGAACAAGAGTCCTGCAGGTGCAGAGGGCCCAAGCAATATACACAAGAAGTGTGACCGTCTGTCAGAGACATCTTCTGACAGCACGAGTCATACTTCTTGAAGCCCAAGACCTTAGTGTCTTTAGACATCCTGAAAAGGGGATGACTGTCTAGTCACAATCAGTCAAACACACACACACACACACACACAAAAAAGTTGTAACAGACTAGAAAAAATATAACAAAACCCCGCACTTTTTAATACAATCTAACTAGGCACACACACACAAATAAGAATGGAAGAGAATTGGCCAAGGGCCTAACTATTAGGTGAGGAGAATAAAACAGTATCAAAAACTACCTAACTAAGAAGGAATCCTAAACAGGGATCTAAAGGGTAGTAACTATAAAACACTATCGCTAATATTTTAACCCAAAAAGCTGACTAAAACCAAGAAAAAATATTAATACAACCTGAGCCAGCAAAAAGACGCAACCTCGTAGCTGAAGCGGCAAACGAGATCTGGGTATATCACGCCTAGCATTATGGGACATAGCATAGCCTCGAGCCGGTAAAAATAGCTCTCGAGCTTTAGTAATAGGCCGAGTTGGAGCCGATGTTCGGCTCTGAACCCATCCAGCAAGAATGAAGGTGAGATTGGCAACTCAACATCTTCTTTTTTTTCTTGTGAAAAAAATGCTTTAAATAACTTAGTTTCTTCTGTCGCACAGGTCAATACTTATTGTTTACAGTGTGTGTATGAGTACTCTGTTGATAGTTCTTACAGGGCTAAGGCCATTGGTACTGTTTTAAGAGGATTTCCTTGGCTCCATTCTCAGATCCTCCCAGATGATGTAAAAATTAGTTATGTACTCGCCATAACTATGCATCTGTGTTGTCCATTTTCATTCTTCTTCAACATTTGGGGTTACAGATCCGACCTTGAATCTGACTCAGCCACATACCACAGACTTAAAGATTCAACTTTTAAGCTCTTCCCACTACCCATAATGCTCCAGTCAGTTTAAAATACCTCAGATCGAGTTTGTTGCCTTAAAGATCCTAAGAAACAATAGAAAGAAGGAAGTAACAATAACACTAGGACTCAAAACTAGAACAAAGGGCTCCAAAATATCCATAAGATTACTCCAGTAGATGAAAGGAAGGGGGAAGGGGGTTTTGGGAATTGAGGAAGAATGAAAATGGACAACACAGATGCATTGTTATGATGGATATACAACCTTAATGTCTGATGTTGTCCTTTTCCTTCTTCCTGAATGTATGAAACAGAGTCCCCAGCTATGTGAATCTTGGGTGTCTCTCATGGAAGAATGTTCCAGAGAAGTGCCAAACTAAAAGCAGCTCTAGTTGTAGAAATCTAGTTTGTAATGATCAACAAAATTATTAACATTATACCAGGTGGCTGCTACATAAATGTCATCAATGGAAGTTCTAGACTAGGAGGCAAAGAAAGTGGCCATGGATCTGGTTGAATGTGCTTTAGAAAGGCTTTGATAGGGAATGGCTTTGCTGAGTATATACAAAAGAAATGCAATCAGTAATCCATTTGGCTAGGTTAATTTTAGAAATTGGTAATCCCTGTCTGCTCAGTGAGAAAGAAACAAACAACTGGTCTCTTACTGAAATTCTTAATATTGTGTAGATAAAAATGTAGTTCTCTATGTACATATAAAAAATGTAACTTACTGTCCCTTATTTGAAAAAATTAGGGAAAAAGGCAGGTGAATTGTTTGACTGACATTTGATGCAGAGACTGCTTTAGTTAAGAAGGATTAATTGGTTCATAACGTAACTCTGTATTTGTGAAAAACTATGTACGGGGATTTGGATGATAGAACATGGAGTTCAGAAATTCTGCTCACAGATGTAATAGCTACCAGAAAAGCTGATTTCCATGACAAAAAATTTATATCCATTTTAGGTGAAGGTTCAAATGTTTGTTGCATCATCCCCTGGAGTACAACTGTCAAATCCCAAGGAAGTGGCAGATCTTTCACCATAGGCCTGAGTAGGTAGGTGCCTTTTAGGAAGGCCTTGCACAATTTGGAAGAATATAAAAATGCAGCTTTTTCTCTGAATGAAAATTTGATATAGCTGCTAATTGTCCTTTGACTGCAAAAAAACTAGCACCCTTCCCCCCAAAAAAGAAGCTAAAAATTGTAGAACCGAATAAATAGGAGAAGTAAAAGGGTCAATTTCCTTCTTAAGGGACCAAATTGAAAATCTTTTCCATTTACCTCTGTGGCTCTTCCTTGCAGAAGCTTTCTAGGAAGACAAAAGTATATGTTGCACTCGAGAGGAAAAGCCTGGGCTCTCTAGTTATTAATGAAATTTAAAAAATCATGTGGTTAGTTTGAGGCCTCGAATATTGGGATGCTTCATCCTGGAGGGATGCGATAAAAGATCTGGACTGGGGTCCAGTATCCAAGATTATAATGAAGATGAGACCAAAGGAAGGGAAGCCACACTTGGCAAGGCCAGAAGTGGGCAATGAGGATAATTGAGCTCTTCAACCAGTGTGCTTTCTGTAAGAATTTTGGAATCTGAGGTAATGGGGGATAGGCGTAAAAGAGACTGGAGGTCAAACGTGGACTAGAGCATCTCTCGATGATGTCCCATGAGGAAGGATTAGAACAAAATACCTTCCTGCATTTGTTGTTGTGGGGTAATGCAAAGAGATTGCAGCAAGGTTGACCTTATCAACAGAAAATCTACTCTACCGCTGTTTGATTGAGAGACCACTCACGATGTAACAAAATTGACCTGCTGAGTTTGTCCACTAGTACATTGGATTTCCCAAGA
Organism: Protopterus annectens; assembly: GCF_019279795.1. Classification (NCBI taxonomy): domain Eukaryota; kingdom Metazoa; phylum Chordata; order Ceratodontiformes; family Protopteridae; genus Protopterus; species Protopterus annectens. Next base: position 606,811,701 of record NC_056746.1, on the reverse strand, counting down.
ATGTGCATTGCCACAAGAAAGTGGTTGGAGGAAATCGCCCACTGCCATAATCTCATTGCTTCTTGACAAAGGGGATAAGACTGGGTTCCCCCTTGTTTGTTAATATACCAGACCACAGACCTGTCAATTTGAATCACAACAGTTCCTAGAGGGAGAACATCTTGAAAGGCCTGCAGTGCTAATAGAACCTTTCTCATCTCTAGGACATTGATAAGTGAAATGGTCTCTTAAAGGACCATGTGTCTTGGCCAAACAATAGATCCAGGAAATGTGATTAGTTATGCAATTAGCCAATGTAACTTTAGATACTGGATAACTCAATAGATTTGTTGAGAAAGAGGCAAACACCTGGTCTACTTTTCTGATCTCTCTAGTTCTGAGTAAATAAAAATGTAATTGTCTGTGCACATCCAGAAGATGTACCATGTATTCTCCTTTGTTTGAAACTTTTAGAAAGAAAACCAGTAAATTAATTGATTGGTTAATGTTAGATTCAGAAGCCACTTTAGGTAAAAAAAAAAAAAAACAAGGATCAGCCAAAAAGGTAACCCTGTCTTTATGGAAAATAATGAATGGAGTCTCTAATGAAAGAGTCTGGAGTTCAGAAATCCATTTAGCAGACGTGATAGCAACTAAAAAGGCTGTTTTTCAAGAAAGACACTGTAAATCAGTTTTGCAGATGGTTCAAAAGTTTTTATCAGTCATACCTTGCACTACCATTGTCACATGCCATGGAGGTGAAGGATCCTTTACTGGGGGTCTAAGGAGGAAAGTGCCCTTCAAGAAATCCCTGCATAACTTAGAAGCAGCCAAAGAAAAATTTGTATCCCCTGTATGAAAATTTGATATGGCTGCCAATTGTTGTTTAATTGTAGAAAAACTAGTACCTTTTTTGAAGGCAGTAGACAGAAATTCAAGAACAGCAGAAATAGGGGCAGTAAAAAGTTCAATGTTGTTTTTCAAGGCCCAAAAGGAAAATCTTTTCCATTCACTGTTATAAACTTTTTTTGTTGAAGTCTCTTTGCGAGGATAATAAAATGTCACATACTGGGGAAGAATGCCTGGGCTGTCTTGCTATTACTGGAATTGGAGAGACCATGCAGTTAGTTTGAGGGCTGGGATATTGGGATGGTTCAGCTCTGACGGGTGTGAGAGAAGATCTGGATTTGGCACCTGTATCCAGGGAAGATAATGAAGGTGAGACCAAAGGAAGGGGAACCACACCTGGTGAAGTCAGAAAGGAGCAAAAGAGATGACTGAGCTCTTTAACTGAAATGCTTTCTCTAGAAATTTGGGATCAAGGGAAGTGGGGGATATTTGTAAAGGAGACTGGATGGTCAAACATGGACAACAGAATCTCTTGGTCACTCAGGGCAAAATACCTGCTGTACTTGTTGTTGTGGGGGGATGCAAAGAGATCACAGCAAGGGTGGCCCCAACAATGGAAAATTTTCTCTGCCACTGATTGATTGAGAGGCCACTCATGAGGCATCAAAATGGACCTGCTGCACTTGTTTGCTAGTATGTTGCAACTTGAAAACAGTTGGAGGAGATCACCTATTGCTACACTCTCATAGCTTCTTGGCAAAGAGGAAAAGGCTGAGTTTCCACTTGTTTGCTGATGTACCAGACTACAGATATGTTGTTGGTTTGAATTGCAATAGTCCCTAGATGAAGAGCATCTTGAAATATCTGCAATACTGAAAGGACTGCTTTCATCTCCAGGATGTTGATATGCAAATTGGTCTCTTTGGTGGACCACATGTTTTGGGCTGTCCTTCCCAAGTAATGCCCCCCACCCCAGTTGGGAGGCATCCGTGGTCACTGTGGCCAACAGGGGAGGAAAAACAAAGGGTCAGCCTAGGTAATGTCTGACTGGATCTACCATTGAATATGGTGTTTGCATATTTGTGTAAGCTTGACTGGAAATAATAGGGGTTGTCGAAGAATAGACCATTGAACAGTTAGAGTCCATTGGATGACACACATAAAATAATGTGCTAAAGGAAGTAGAAATATTGCTGCTGCCATGGAAGCTTGGAGAATTTGTCTGGCTGGAGGAGCCAGATGAGATAGAATTTGATGAACCTGAGATTTTAGCATTTATATGCGATGAGTCGGCAAAGAGGCAATCTGTGTTATGTTCAGATGTGCGCCAATAAACTCCAGGCTCTGTACTCGTGTCAGGTTTGATCTGGCATAGTTGACAGTGATACCTAGTGTGTGACAAATCTGGAGCAAATTTTCTCTGGACTGTTGTAGGAGATGCATGATAGGGGCATTGAGGAGCCAGTCATCTAGATATGGAAGCATTGGGAATCCTTTTAGTCTCAATTGAGCTGCCACTACTGTCATACATTTGGCAACACCCTGAGTGTTGTGCTGAGTCCAAAGGGCAGGGCTCCGAATTGGTAGTCACTGGCTCCCAGCTGAAAATGTACATGTTTCTGGGAATGCCTGTCTATTCTGATGTGATAGTATGCATCCTGAAGATCTATGGAGCACATCCAATCATCTTTGCAAAAAAACGGCAAAATGAACTGAACCATAACCATTTGGAAATTTGACTTTTTCATGAATTGATTTAGTTTGCTTAGATCAAAACAAGGTCTCAGGTCTTCTTCTTTTTTTGCCACTAAAAAGAAATGTGAGTAAGTTCCAAATCCTCTCTGGTCTGGTGGGACCTCCTGGATGACTCTTTTGTCTAGCAACTTTTGAATTTCTTGTGCTCCAGCCTTCATCTGAGTGAGTGAAATGTCAGGAAGCTTCTATCTTTTGGAAACTGGGGAATGGGAGAATAGTACAAAGTAACCACTGGATATTATGTTTAGCACTCAGGCATTTTTTTGTTAAAGCAGCCCAGACATCTGGGTGTAAGGAAAAGCGTCCCCTAACAGCCTTCAAACTGGGCAGTTGGGCAGCACTTCAGGAGTGCTGAAAGGGTCTATCTGGAAAGGAATTTCAGAAACCCTGATTTTATGAACCTCCTCTCCGTTCCATTAGAGCTGCCTCCTCTGCCTCTGAAGGAGCTGTTTCCATGTGAATCTTGGAAAGGTCCCTGAGATTTGCATAACCGCATTTTCTTTCCACCTCTCTTATTTCTTGAGAAAGTTCACTGAGTTGTAGAAAACTTGATTCCTATGGCAGGAAGGGTCTTTCCTTTCTGTTTACTGTGGCTAAGCATTTCTTTAAAGAAGGGCCAAACAAGGATGTTCCATCAAAGGAAGCATTGATGAATAACATTTTGAAAGGCTCTGCAAAGTTGCATAGCTGCATCCAGACATGTATCCTTATGGCAATGCCTGAACTGGCCACCAGTGAGGCACCTTCTGCTGCATGAAAGATAAACCTCATGGACGCACTGCAAAATTGATAAAAAACTATCCGGCTGAGAAGATGATGTTTTGAAATCCTCTGCAGACATGGACTCAGAGAGAGAGTTTGACAGTTCTTTGGTCACATCTCTCTGTAGCCTTGTGAAGTGTACTAAATAGTTCAAAGACCTCAGGGTGAAGGTCACTGAAGCAAAAATATGCTTTCCAAATCAATCCAGCACTCTAGACTCTGTTAGGTGGGTGGACAGAGGAGGTCTTCTCTCCTAGCTCCTTTTTGATGTCTGCCGCCAAAGCCATTGCATCAGCTGGGACTCCTTAGCTCCAGTGGGGTTTATCTTTTGGTGGAGCTAAAAACTTGTCCGGGTAGTTCAAAACTGGTTCAGCAGACTCCACCTTCTTCCATGCCTGGTGAGAGACCACATCAATAATCTCATCAGCTGGGGGGTGGGGGTGGGGGATGTCACTCAAGACATAGATGAGCCAAATCCAAAAGACTCCAGAAATACTGACACCTCTGGAGAAGGGTTGTTGGAAGACCAACCACCTTTTTGTTTAAGAATCTCTAAAATGTCTCAAAAGGAGATGTTATCAGATGATGATCTGAGGGACCCTTCTATTTCCTTGAAATTACTATCTTTAGTGAGAGATTCCAACAGGCAATCCATGTGCCTCCTCTTGCATGTTCTCCTCCGATGGAGCTCCTCGTAGGGAAGCTTGGGGGAGGTAATAGAAGACAGGGGAAGTTCCCCTATAGGAACCGACTGGAAGCAAGGTGGAACTGGCTGCTCTGTGGAATAGGTCTGATGGACTCAGAACTCTGAAACAAAGAGGCAATAGGAGTAGGATTTGAGTGAGGATGTCAGACCAGATCTCTAGAATGAGAAAAAAACCCTTTCCACAACCTCAAAGGTAGATGGACCCAGAGAAGCTATGGCCTCCAGTACCAGAGCCAAGTGAACCTGAGCCATGCCTAGAGAAATGAACCAGACCCAAGCTGTCCAGCACCAAAGCTCCAAAGGGCAGGGAAGGATCCGACATTGTCAGAGTAGAAAACAGCCCTACAGAGCTGATGCTGACTCTTCTGCTCTGGGACTCATTCTGATCCGAAGGCATAGGAACAGAACTGGTCAGAGATACTGTCAGTATTGAAAAAGTAATTCTCTTTGAATCCATCTCTGTGACTCTTGGGGCTGTCAGATCCTGGGGATGCAAAATCGAAGAGTGGATCTGAGAAGGAAATAAGACTTTGTGCGTAGCATCAGAAAGACTTATGCATTCAGCAGAGGATAAAGCCGAGATAACCAGAATCTGGACCTCAGATCTGAGAAACTTTCATATCATGCTATCCACATCCTCTTCAGATAGACTCCTGGAAGACCTGATGGAGGAGGTGGTTGAGTGAGGTCTGGAGTGCTTTTCTGGTGTCTGCTTAAAGGGTGAATGGAACCTAGGGAAGATAGGATAGTACAGTTGTGTAAAATCTTACCATAACACTAGATGTCCTTCTCTTCACTGTTGCAATAGTCTTCATAGAAGGGATGTCCCACCCAGGGCAGCCCAACACTCGGTCAGTATGAAAAAGCCTGAAAAAGATCTTTTACGTGCTGTATGTCATATTTTTGCTCCCTGCCCAGAATGTGGGGAATAAAAGGACATACGGACACAACTACCTAGAACTGAATTGCCCCAGAAGAGAACAGTTGCCACAGGACAAAGGAGCCCCTCCACTCGCAGTAGCAAAAAATACAGAACAAACAAGAGGGGGTTGGAGCAAAGAAGTGAATACCGCAACAGTGAAGAAAAGGACATCTACTGTTATGGTAAGATTTTTCATAACTGGACTATATCCTTCTACATCACTGTTGCAATATTCTTCATAAAAGGGAGAGGAAAAAAGCTCAAGAAACAGAATCGGAGGTGGAAGGCTGAGAAAATCCCTTAACAAACCCACATAAAATGGTTTCAGCAAAACCTGCTCTGGCCCTAGAAACCATATCCAAGTTATAATGCTTAGTAAAGGTATGCACTGAAGGCCTAGTAGCTACTGCAAAGATGCAATTGGAACCCACCCCTTTGAAGAAGGCACCAGAAGAGGCAACATCTCTAGCGGAATGAGTTCTAACAGAAGTAGACAGAGAAGAGATTTGCTATGAAAAACATAACGAAAGGAAATGGCCTTAGATATCCAAGAGGAGATGATTTGCTTAGAAACAGACAAACCCAAAGACCTGGGATGAAAGGTACCAGAAAGCTGATCAGACTTACGAATAGTCCTAGTTTTATCTAAATAGTACCCGAGCAGTCTGTGCAAATACAAGGTATGCAGAAACCTTTCACTAGCAGACTGAGGAGAAGGGAAAAAGGAAGGGAGTTGTACTGACTGATTCAACGGCAACTTTTTTACTACCATGGGCAAAAAAGAAGAATTAATGTGAAGGGACACCTGTACCTGTCTGTTTGAAAAAAAAAAAAAAGGAGGAATGGCCATAAGGACCTGGAGCTCACAAACCCTCTGAACAGAAGTAAGAGCCAGCAACAAAACAGTCTTCCAGGTATAATGTTACAAAGAAGCAGAATCTGCAGGCTCAAAAGGAGCCTGAGTTATTTTTTCAAAAAACTTAATGTCCCAAGGAGGAGAAATAGCTTTTCATGTAGGCCTAATATGCAGGACACCTTTAAGAAACTGTTTGACCTCAAAACAAGAAGTCAAAGGAGAATTCAAGGATAGACAAGCAGAAATGGCTGACAAATGAGCTGATTTGAGCAACTCACACAAATAAGAGAACCAGAGGCACCCCACTGAAAAAGGATCCTAGTTACAAGCATGGCACAAGACCAAAAATCTTTTCCATTTGGGCATATAAGAGTTCCTGGTTCAGGGTTTCTGTGCCTCCTGTAAAACCCTGAGCACATCCTTAGAAAAGAGGTGCCTGCAAGGGATCAAAACCTTATCACCCACAATGTCAGTTGCAGAGTGGACAGGTGGGGATGGATGAGAGCCCCCCTTGTCCTGTTTGAGGAGATCCAAGTGATGAGGTAACTTATGATGATTGCCCCTGGTCAGATGCATTAAGAGGGGGATCCAATGCTGTCTTGGCCAAAAGGGAGTCTTTGGAATAGCCTGCCAATTCATGTAAAGCAGAGCACTTATATGACACTGTTCAAAAGGAACCTGGACTAGTGGATGGAGCACAGTAAATTCTTACCGGGGATAGTGCCCACATCCCTCCTGGACATGCCATCATTACTAAATATAGTCCTGGGTATTGAGTATCTATGATATTACATTGGGATGAAACAGCTAGGCTTGAAATGACCTCAGGGTTGATAGCCTAATAACCTCCTATAATCCTATGCAAGATTTTTGGGGAGTCTGGCTGAATCTTCTGCAGGACTCTTGGAAGTAGAGAAAGCATAAAGAAACACCCCTATATGGCATGGCATTCTGGAACTTGCCTGTAAGATCTACCTGAGCAATACTCCACCAATGGATAATTCAAGAAACACAACTCTGTGAAGCGTTTATTCATGAGCCTGTATTTAGGCCCTGTTCAGAAAGTATTCCAATAGATTGTTCTCTGAATGAATGAATGAATACTGCCTGAAGCGTTAACTGATAACTGAGAGCCACTTCCTAAGCCTGAAACACCATCCTGCAGAGGAGGTAGGATTTCATAATCCCCCCACCCGCATGTTGACATACCACATCACTGTAGTGTTATCTGTTAATACCTTCCAGGGGCTTGGAGAGAACATAGGGTGAAAAGCCTGAAGATTCAGAATCAGAACTCTCATCTCTTTGATGTTAATATGGTCTAATTTCTAATGGGGAGGCAAATGAAGAGCAGTCCAACCACCAGGCTGAAGAAACTTTTAACTTTTAATAAAACACAGTAAAATCACAGAAGTATGAGCACTTTTGGGACTATGCCCTTCTTCAGATAAAAACATATTTCAAACAAGTCATATTTAAAGAAGTAGCAGTCAATCATATCCTTAGTATTGCACTCTCCTCCTTTTAAAGGCAGGTTTCAAAGGAATGACATCATTTAAACCAGGAGGTTTTTGAGCTGTTAACTCTATAGTCAATTTCATCTCGATATATTCAGTCACCAAATCACCCCCCCCCAAGTGTTAACATTTACAACCTGCAAAACCATGAACTTAAAACTGTCCAGCATTCTGCCTAATGTGCTGAAAAAGTGCATTGTGTTCATTCTTTAATCTGATAGCTGAAAGATGCTTCAAAATCCTTTGTTTTAACAATTTGTTTTACCTACATAAAATGAAATACAACATTGGCATAAAGCTAAATAAATCACATTTCGTGTCTTGCAGTATATCTATTTAAATAAAATTTTTACTAGTTTTAGGATGTACAAATACATTTTATTCCATGATAAATGCACAGGCTTTACACTATCTGCACTGAAAAGTCCCTTTCGTTGAATTATACTTTTATGTATGCTCTTATGTTCCCGATTAAACAAATCCTTCAATCACTTTGTAGGGTTTGAAAGTTGGTTTGGTTTTTGGCTGGCCAAGCGATTTTTCTCCCCTGGAGATTTGAGTGTTCACTGTTTATTTGGTCAGCAAAGAGGCTCTCGATTAAGACATTTTTGATAAGGTAACATAGATCCATATATATTTATATATATATATATATATATATATATATATATATATATATATATATATATATATATATAAGCTTTTATTAAAGCTAATAAAGTAAGAAAATAAAACATTGAACACTTTGGGTCTTCACAGACCATTCTTCCGATTCTGAATTTTGGCATCTGCCCATTCCTAAACCAATAGTATCTTCTTGTGTGGCTTCTTGAAATCTAGAACTTGATTGGTTATGACCTTGAAAGGGTGGAAGCCACACAAGAAGATACTATTGGCTTAAAAATGGACAGATCCCAAAATTCAGAATTTGATTGGTTATTTCATTCCTATATAATCCTGTTTAGATTTATCAATGGTAGATCTGCAGAAGGGTGCTGCGGTAGCGTTGTCGCCTCACAGTAAGATGCTGTCCGGTTCGATTCTCAGCTAGAGTGTCTTCTGCGTGGAGACATACGTGAATGGGCGTACCTTCGTTGAAGGCTGTGCATCAGGGCTGGTAAAAATCAACTACCAATCATTTAGCGGACCGGAGTACTGCTGTGGCGACCCCTAACTGGGAAAAGCCGAAAGACACAACAACAGATCTGCAGAAGGGTTTGTGAAGACCTGAAAGCGCTCATTGTTTTATTTTATTACTTTATTAGTTTTAATAAAAGCTTTGATTTTATGCCCAGCTGCCTTATCTGTGCAGCTGTTTTGTTTTTATTATTGATTTTTATCTGGTGAAGATTTTTATTGAGCGTTCCATACCTTTTTGGTTTGGATTTATATATATATATATATATATATATATATATATATATATATATATTTATTCCTCATGGCCAAGAACCCAACTGGCTTTAAAAACTGCACTTCCCGTGGGCACAAAATTCCAAAGTCTGATGCCGACAGGGAGTGAGTTTATTATCTAGGAGCGGCACATCTGAACACTGATTGATTTATTTGTGCTGCTTTTAACTCAAGAGCAATTTTAGATAGAAGGAATAAACTAGTAGTAAAGGGATTGCTGCCTCCATCTTCATCTCCTTCATCAGGGCTCAAAACCCCAGCAAATATCCTAAAACTTCTTTGGAGTCTTGTAAGAGATCCCCTATGTGATCTCCAAAGACCTCAGCTCCCACAATGGTTTTGTTGCAGCCTCCTCAGAAGATACAAAGCACTTCTGATCCAGCCTCATTGGATCCTAAAAGAAAAAAATTGGATCCTAAATCCTCATATCTGACTGTCATACTGATAAAGTCTCCCAAACAGCACTCAGATCTTACTTTTATTATAATCTTCCCTCTTGTCAGGAGTCTCTCTACTCTTTATATAGTAATTTCTTAAAATTACCATTGCTGTTATTTTGTCTTGCTTCCATTTTTTTTCTGTCACTCCTACCCTTTTAAATAGGGTAGGTCTTTGTTACCATTGGTGGTAATTTTCAAACAAAAAAAACTACAAATCCTGGTCATTTGAACATAAGCTGCTTAATCTGTGCAGCTTTTAATTCACAAGCTATAGCTGACTGGAGAAACAAAATGGTTCTTAGGGTTTGCTTCCTCCCTCATCTTCCTCATCTTCATGGGCTCAACCCTCTAGTAAGTCTTCAGAAGATTCGCTGGAGCACAAGAAGCGTTCACTTCCGAAGTCCTCCAAGACTCCTTTGGAGCCACCCTCAAAAGTTGCTAAACTATCAAATATGATTTCATTGGATCCGAAAGACATTCTGCAGGTTCCAAAGCCTTCAGATCTGAAACCATCAGATCCCATTGTTATATCTGCTAATCCACCCACTCAAATTATGGATTCTAAGCCTTTGGATTTGAAGCCTTTCACTTTCTACTCTGTGAGGAATCATTTTCCAGAGTTCCTCATAAATGTCTTTCTATATCACTGTTGCAATATTCTTCATAGAAGGGATGTCCTGTCCAGGGCAGCCCAATGCTCAGCCAGTATGAAAAAGCCTAAAAAAAGATCATGCATGTACTGTCATTTGGCATCTATGTTGGACTCTTTGGTTGACTATCTTGGAGGGAATTAGACGTATTCCTCAGATATTGGTCAGGGAGGAAGTTTAGGTTCTCTTCCTGAATCTTGCCAAAGGTCAAAACCTCTGGTATTTGTTAGAGCTGATATCCCTTCTAAGAAAAGACAAAAACTGAATCATGTTTCGGTCCATCCTATGGATCCTCAAAGGGAATGGCAAGAATTTACTCAGGGCTTGTTTTCTGCCTTAATGGCCCTAAAGTCTCCTCAAGGGATTTCAGTACCCGCTCCTCATTGGACCTCTACCCCTCCTAAACTGCTTAGGGAAGCAGATTCCTTGGATGAAGATTCAGTGTCTGATGAGGGTTCTCTGTGGTATTCTTTACAGATGCCTTCGCCTTTAGCTTATGGTTCTGTGGATGAGGAGTCTGTTAGTCCTGAGCCTCATTTTGAGGAATTGTCCTTTGGGAACACAATTGCTAAGATGATGGAATTCTTTAAGTGGGATTCTTCACAACTGTCTGATATTCATAGAAGGTATTATGAGTTGCTTCAGATGGTTACTCCTAAATCATTGGCAGTTCCTCCTATGTTGGCTGCCTTGTTAGATACTTTCATTGCTGCTTCCAAGTTTCCTAATTCTTAGCCTCCTGCTCCTAAGAAACCTGATAGGTCCTATAAGGATCATGAGGATTGTCTATTTTTATTTAAATGTCCTTCTGCTGATCCTGCTATGTTGTGTCTCTTCTTTCAAACCTAATAAACTCTGGCTCTCTTCCCAACTTTTGCCTTCTGATAAGGATAGTAGAGCAATGGAAGGATTGGCAAGAAAGTTTACACTGCTTCTATTTTGGCCTTTAGGGCTATTAATTACCAGACCCACATGACTAGGTATGCTCTGGCCTTGATTGCTCAGGCTTGTCAAGTTATATCTGCCCTCCCTGATTCTGAAGGCAAATCCTTTGTCTTATCTTTTTTAGGTTCTGTTTCTCAAGTGGCTCACCTCTCTATTAAGTGTAGCTATGCTACTGCTGATGCCTCTTCTAGGGTTGCGGCTTTTGGGCCCATCATGAGACATTTTTATTGGCTTCATCTCCAGCTTCTACCTGAGGACAATAAGGCCAAGTTGTTGGATGTTCCTCTGGAAAATACACATCTTTTTGGGACTGCTGCTGCTACTGATGTGTTTAAGTCTCTTCAAGAGAAAAGCAAAGCCTTGCAAGACCTTAAACATATTTTTGTCTCTCCTATCCATAGGTTCTAGAGGAATTATCCTTCTAGGTCTGCTTTGGTTCACAGGTAACCCCACCAGGCATCTAAGGACAGGAAGGGTGGGAGGTGGGCTACCTCTGCTAAGGCTTCTAATATTTCTGAGGCCCAAAGGTCACCTGTATCGGATAACCCTGCTTTTCTTTGGCAATTCATCTCCCCCTTCTTTTAGACCTGGTTCCTTTGTCCCTTTGTCTCTCCCTTTATTTTCCAAATTGGTGTCTCATAACTTGACACTCTTGGGCTCTTTTTATCATCCATCAAGGTTACTTCATTATATGGAAATATCTCCCTCCTTTGTCAGAGATTCCTCAACCTCCCTTAGAGCAACTTCCTAATTTCCCAGAGGTTCTAGGGTCCCTGTTGAACCAAGGATCCATTCAACCTATACCCCTTCCCAAATGGGAAGTGGTTTGTATTCCAGGTTGTTCCTGGTTCCTCAAAAGGAGAGCTCTCAATACCTTTCCTCAAGATCCCTTCTTTTTGGATGCTTACACTTTAAACTCTGTTTCCTCTTTTATTACCCCAGGCTTTTCTGTTATCCTTGGATCTGAAAGATGTTTAGGTTCATATCTCTACTCACCCTCTCTTTAGGAAGTTTTTACACTTCTGTATGTCTTACTCTCATTTTCAGATCTCTGCTTTGTCCTTTGGCCTCTCTACTGCCCCAAGGGTATTCACAAGATGCCTATCTCCTGTGATTTCCTTCTGCAGACTCAAAGGCATTCAGATTTTTCTGTATCTAGGCAACCTGTTGCTTCAGGTACCTTCTCACAGTCAGTTGTTACAGGATCTGCATTTCACCATCTCTCTTCTTCAAAGTCTGGGGTTTACTATCAACTTCCAAAAGTCCGTCCTGAGTCCCTCTCAGGATCATGTGTATCTGGGCTGTAGGATTCAGATGGTGCCAATGTTGGCCTGCCTTCCGCCTCCAAAAGGTATCATCATTGACAGTCTTCTTTCATTCTCTTCCTTCTCTGACTGCCATGCCAGCCAGAGAGTTTCTTCAGGTCTTGGGATGCATGGCCTCTTCTATTCCAGTGCTTCTTCTTGTCAGACTGCATATGCAGAAGCTTCAGTGGTACTTCAGGTCAATTTGGTTGCAGCATTGTCACCCTCTGAATTTCAGTATACCTCTCCTTTCCTGTCTCAAGAAGGAATTCAAAGTGGTGGATTCAACAGTTTGCTTTCAACCCAGGCCAGCCCTTTCAGCCTTTAGTCACTTCACAAGAGCTGTTCACTGATGCCTCAAACATGGGGTGGGGGGGGGTTTCTCTTGATCTCGTGAAGGTATGAAATCATATTTAAACAAGTAGCAGACAATCATAACCTTAGTATGAACATTTATCTAGTTTCAAAAGAGGTTTTAAAAACCTACAATAGGTATCTACCAGAACATTGAGATGTAGTACTTTTTGTGGACACTGTTCTTATTGTAAAGTAATGTCTAGGACAAAATCATTTACTTCTGTTAATACATCTAAGGTATATGATATCCAACAGTTAATAATATGTTCAGGTGAATGGGTAGTATATTTAGCAGTTTGCCAATGTGGTCCATTTTATGTGGGACAAACATTGAGGACATTCAAACAAAGTACTGCACCTCACATGAGCGATATTATTTGCAAACATCTATGTAGTGATTTATATAAGCATAGTTTACAACATAATACTGCACACTTTATTTTCTTGGGTATTGATATGGTGATGGGCAAAGGACTGACTTGAGTTACAGAAGCACAATATTTTGACACGCAAGGAGCGCATGTGGATAATTAATTTGGGAGCGCTATTTAAGCCTGGACTTAATGATCATTGATGATAAGATTGTTGTATAGATTATTTACATCTTTACATTATGATATATACAAATATTTGTAGAATGTGAGAGGATTGGTCCTTGATGAAAAATCTGTACTGCATTTTTAAATACATGCTTTATACGGTAAGGAAGCTAATACCATGTGTCTCACACTGATGATGCCATGCGGCGAAACCAGTTTGTGTTGACTGTCTACATGTTCTGCCATTAAATCAGAGCTAAGTTTCTACAGCTGGATATTTGTGTGTTTTATCCATTATTGAGTGCTGGATTTATTGTTTTCTTGTGTTCTATATCTCCGTTGCTCCTTTTGGTTTGCGTACCGTTTCGTGAAGTTGGATTTATTGTTACGTCTGCTGATCTGTTCTTTGGGAACCACCGTTGTTCTTTGCTGTTTGCTTTAAAGGTTTTTAGTCATTGGACTAATCTATAATATCCAGTATATCACTTTGTACTTTGTGGACATTTTTTTACTATTTTAAAATGGCAGTGAATCAGGATTTTAATACCTTCTTGGATAATTTAGCTTCAGATAAGGATGATCTCTCTCTTCTTTTGCCAAGGAAACATCATCTGCCAACGGGGATGAATGCACAGTACAGTCCAATGTTGACCAACAATTCAAAATTCTCATGGACAATACTAAAAAGGTTCGCTCTTACATTTGGCAATGTAAACTTTTAAAGGCATATATATACAAGCTAATATTGCACCGGGAGGCCTACGAATGTATGTGGAGCCAGGGGTTGGTCCTGATAATATTGAGTTTGTACAAAAATGGTGGAAGATACAACAGACTGCTTCCAATATGTTAATTAAGTTGTTAATTGAATATTGTGAAGATCAGTTGCCTTTGTTAACTCAAAATCTTAATGCCAGTTATGAAAGAATATTGACTTTCTCAACTCACATGGGTTATGCAGAAAAATGTATAGCATTTTTTAAAGAGGTTGAAAAATTTGATAATGAACTTCGTTCAAGGAAACTCAAGAAATATCAGCGCGATTTGCAGGATTATAAAGCGGACAGTGCTTTTACATGGAAAAAAGTTAAACGCTCAGTCAGATTTGTGGAAGACAACAAAAATGAGACTAGGCACAAAAGGAAGAGAGTGCGATCTATTTTAAGGAATACTTCTGATACAGTAAATGCTGGTTCCAGTACTTCAGAACTTTCTTCATAATCTAATACTGATACAGAGATGAAGATGGCACAGAACATGTCTACAGCATCACCTGCATACAAATGACCTAGGGGCCCTTTAGAAGAGGAGGCAGGAAGCATAAAAAACAAAATGGTAGAAGACATATTTTTGTGATTTATGCAGACATGAATGACAATTCAGATATGACTGAAAATGGGCTGTTGACTAATGAAAATTATCTGGTAATTAATCTAACTAATATTAATTTCTCAGATGAGGAATTACAAGTGATTAAAAAGATGTTATGTACTCACCATAATGTTCCATGTTTGTTGTCCTTGATCTCACCTTCCTTCTTGCTGTTTGGGTTTGGAACCGATCCTCGGCTCTTACTCAGCTGTATACTATAGCTCGAGAGCTTTTACTGGCTCAAGGATAGCCCCTATCCCAGCATGCCTAGCTGTAGTTACCCAGCTCTCGTTTGTGATAACCCAACATTAGACAATACAAATAGACAAGAGATATACTCTACTTGATATATCAGATGACACCTGCATATAAAGGTGTAACCCCTCCACAAGAGTAATAGGAGTAGACTGAGACTAACCATAAGGTATGGTATAAAGGAAACCCAGCCAGTATAACCAATAAGACAAGGGATTCCTCTCGATCCTCCAGGAAGGGGAGGTGGGTGCCTTAAGAAGGAAGGCGAGATCAAGGACAACAAACATGGAACTTTATGGTGAGTACATAACTTCTTTATGTTATGTTATGTTGTCCATATCTCACCTTCTTTCTTGCTGTTTGGGACAGCATCCCCAGCACCTGATTCTTGGGTGGCTCACTGGAAAAAACTCTTCAGGACCATGGAACCAAAGGATGCCCTGTTCCAGGAGGCCACATCTACTTTGTAATGAGTGATAAAGGTATGAGGATTAGCCCATGCAGCTGCTGCACAAATCAAATCCATAGGCAATCTGACTTGAAAGGCAATAGAGGTAGACAAGGCCCTTGTTGAGTGCCCTTTAATTTTCCCTGGAAGTTTTTGTTTACGCAACTTGTAGACATGTTTTATAGTGTCTGAAAGCCACTTTGATAATGTCACCTTTGAGACTGCACAACCTTTTTTATTGTCCGCAAAGGATATGAACAATTGGTCAGATTTTCTAAAGTCCTTGGCCCTGTGTAAATAGAAATGTAACTGTCTATGAACATCCAATTGATGAAGCTTATACTCTGCCTTGTTGCCATGATTGGGAAAGAACACAGGAGGCTCTATGGATTGATTCAAATTGTAGTCAGAAAATACCTTGGGTAAGAAAGAGGGGTTGGTTCTGAGAAAACCCGACCTTTATGGAAAATCAATTACGGGGGACGAATAAATAAGGCCTGCAGCTCTGAATCCCTTCTAGATGAGGTAATTATAACCAAGAAAAAGGTTTTCCAAGTCAGAAATTTGAGTGGAAAAGAAGCAGTTGATTCAAAGGGAGAAAGAATCAGAGCGTCTAAAACTAAATTTAGATCCCAGGGGGGAGGTTCTCTTATCAGAGGTTTTAAGAGAGTAGTACCTCTTAAGAATGCCTTGCATAACCTATGGGACATGATATTGGAACCCATTTCTCCCATATGGAAATTAGAAATGGCAGCTAACTGAACTCGGATAGTAGCTGCAGCTGCTCCTCGGTCAAAGGTTTCAGCAAGAAATTCAAGAATCTTTGAAATGGGAGCAGTAAAGGGGTCAACCTAATTTTTGCTTGCCCAACAAGAGAATCTCTTCCATTTACTAGCATAAAGTCTCCTAGTAGTGGGCTTATGGGAGGAAATTAAAATGTGTTGAACTGCTGGAAAAACATCGGGAAGCCTGGCTAAGACTGGAAGTGAAGAAACCAAGCTGTGAGCTTGAGAGTTTGAATGGAAGGATGGACAGCCCCCGAGTGATGCCTTAAAAGATCTGGCATTGGGTCCAGGATCCAAGACTCCCCTTGCAGGTGAGGCCAAAGGAATGGGAACCACATCTGACGAGGCCAGTAAGGGCCAATAAGAATTAACTTGCAACCCAACGACTGTGCTTTCTGAAGAACTTTGGGGATCAGGGGAAAAGATGGAAAGGTGTAAAGCAGTCCTGGGGGCAATTGTGAACAAGTGCGTCCCTGGGTGACTATCCCGGTGGTGGGACTAGGGCAAAGTAGCTACTGCATTTGTTGTTGAGGGGGTGACAAATAGATTGCAACATGGTTGGCCCCATTTGTGAAAAATCAAGTCTGCAATTTCCTGCTTCAGGGACCACTCGTGGGGCATCAGGATTGCTATCACGTCGAATTTCCCCGGGAAACGGTAGGTCTTTACCCCCTGAGGAATAAGTGAAAGAGATGCAATTTGATATCCATCTGGATAGGGTGATTTTGGAGACAGGGGACCCAATTCTGTTTTCCGAAAAGGAGACAAACAGCTGATCAGACTTTCGGAGATCTTTGGTTCTGTGCAGATAGAAACGTAACTGTCTGTGTACATCCAATTGATGAAATTTAAATTCTGCCTTGTTTGAAAAATGGGGAAAAAAACACTGGCAACTAAATAGATTGATTAAGATTAGATATGGACACCACTTTAGGAGGAAAATAAGGGTTTGGTCTAAGAGAAACCCTGTCCTTATGAAAGATCAAGTATGGAGGTTAGATAGAAAGAGCTTGAATTTCTGAAATGCATCTGGCTGATGTGATGGCTATTAAAAAGGCAGTTTTCCAGGTCAAGAATTTTAAGTCACAGATAGTTGCAGGCTGAAAGGGTGGTGAAGTAAGGGCTTGCAGAACAAAATTTAGATCCCAGGGCATGATCGGGTCTGAGACAGGAGGACGGAGTAACAGAGTGCCCCTCAGGAAAGCCTTACAGAGTCTATGAGCCATCAGACTAGGCTCATTAGCAACATGAAAATTAGAAATCACTGTCAATTGAACTTTAATGGTAGTGGACGCTGAGCCCTGCTGGAAAAGTACAGACAAAAACTCCAAGACTGAAGCAATTGGAGCTGTGTAATGGTCAATTCCTTGGGTATTAGCCCAAATAGAAAACCTCTTCCATTTGCTGGAATAAATCTTCTTAGTAGAGGGCTTATGAGAGGAAGATAAAATATGAACTACCTCAGGGGAAAAGTGATGAAGCCTAACTAACAGAAGTGGAGTAGCCTGGCTGTAAACCGGAGGATCCGCAGAGAGGGGTGGAACTGTCCCAACATGTGTGTCAGTAAGTCTGGTTGTGGATCCAGAATCCAAGTTGTGTCCACAATGTAGGGATGGAGAAAGGGGAACCAGACTTGACGAGGCCAGTGTGGAGCAATTAGAATCATTCTGCTTCTCAAGGATTGCGCTTTCTGAATCACTTTTGATAGCAAGGGAAATGGAGGGAAAGCATAAAGCAGACCGGAGGGCCAATCGTGGACTAGAGCATCACTGAGTGACTCCCCCTGTGGGGGGATCAGCGTGAAGTAGCTGCTGCATTTGGCATTGAGAGGGCTGGCAAAAAGGTCGCAGCAAGGCTGACCCTATCTGCTGAAGATTCATTCTGCAACTAGACGATTCAAGGACCACTCGTAAGGCATCAGAATAGCTCTGCTTAGCCTGTCTGCTATCACGCTGGACTTCTCCGGAATGTGCATTGCCACCAGACACCATTGGGAAGATGCTGCCCACTGTCACACTCACATGGCCTCTCTGCACAGGGGGTATGATCTGGTTCCTCCCTGCTTGTTCAGATACCACACCACTGACATATTGTCCGAGTGTATTGCAATAGTCTCGAGAGGTAGAAAGCTCTGAAGTGCCTGCAACGCAAGTAGCACCACTCTCATCTCTAGGATGTTGATATGCAGATGTATCTCATGATCTTGCCATGTGCCTTGGACTGTCCTGCTGAGATAATGCCCCCCACCCCATCTGGGAGGCATCCATGGTCACTGTGTCAACCGGGGGTGGTGGAACGAAGGGTTTTCCCCTGTCCAGATTGTTGGTGCAAAGCCACCAACTGAGATCTTGTTTGCATCTGTCCATGAGAAAAATAAGGTGGGAAAGTGGAAGTCTCTGGAGAGACCATTGAGCAAAGAGGAGCCATTGAAGGAGCCTCATGTGCAATCTCGCTAGAGGGACTAACATAATTGTTGGCTGCCATAGTCCCCAGAAGTTAGAGAACCCATCTTGCCTTTGCTTTCCTCAGGGGTAGCAGGGCATGCACCTGTTGCTGTAAGACTCTGATTCTTTCCTGCGGTAGAAAGGCTTGCATTTGAATGGTGTCTAGCTCTGTACCTATAAAAATGACACATTGTGAGGGCAACAAGTCAGATTTTTCCCAGTTCAGTGTTATGCCTAAATGTTGACAGAGAGTGATGGTAGCGCAACTGGTTTGGATTAGTAGGAGCCTGGTGGGGGCGGTGAGGAGCCAGTCGTCCAGATACAGAAACACTTGGAATCCTTGATGTCTCAAGTGAGCTGTTACCACTGCCATACATTTGGTGAACTCCCTGGGGGCTCTGGTAAGACCAAAGGGCAGGGCTCAAAACTGAAAATGACTGGCTCCCAGCCAGAAGTGTAGGTGACTCCTGGATGCCCTGTCCATTTTGATATGGTAGTAAGCATCCTTGAGGTTGATGGAGCACTTCCATACTTCTTTTCCCAACAATGGGAGAATTGACTGTAGTGTGACCATACAGAACTTGGACTTTTGTACATAGTTATTCAGTTGGCTGAGATATAATATGGGTCTCAGGTCCCCTGTTCTTTTCGGCACCAAAAGGAATCTTGAGTAAGTCCCTAATCCGATCTGGTCTGAGGGGACATGCTGGATGACTCCTTTTCCTAGCAGCTTTGAAACCTCTGAAGCTGCGTGATCCCTTTGACTGGGTGGAACGTCCTGTTTTTTTTCTGACTGGAGGTGGATCTGATGAAAAGGGGATGACATAACCTCTGGAAATTATTTGTAATACCCATCGGTCCTGGGTGATGCTTTGCCAGGCTTCCGGGTATAACGATATTTGACCCCCGACTGGCGCCGGAAACACACAGTCGGGCATCCCATCAGGAATGACGGTAGGGAGAGCAGCGAAAGGAATCGCAGTCTCCCAAATTGTGGGGGCCCCCTCTGCCTCTAGGGCAGCATCTCCCTGAATAACCTCCCCCACCCCTGCCTCTGAAGGTGGCTCACCTTGTGCACTGGGAAAAAACCTCTGTGATTTTTTGAACCACATCTTCCCATCCCTCTGGGCCTTGGGGTAAGGCCTAGAGGGAAGGGAAAAATGGACCCCTACAGCAGACAGAGTATTTCCCTCTTGCTGTCACCTGGTGAGGGTGTCTTTCACCTTGGTTTCGAACAAAGAAGAACCATCAAAGGGGGTGTCAGTGAAAGAAGACTTGAAGGCCTCCACGAAATGACAAAGGCGCATCCAGGCTTGCCTCCTAAGGGCGACTCCTGAGCTTGCTGCCCTACTCGCTCCCTTGGCTACATATGAAATGAGCCGCATGGAGGAGTTAATGATGGAATTGAGGGTAGACACCTGGGCATTAACCATCTGGTCCACCACCTCAGGGACGTTACCCACGAGAGTATCTCCTAACTCCTTGAGGAGATCTCTCTGGAGCCGAGTAAAATGAGACAGGTAGTTCAGCGACCATAACGTAAAGGTTGCTGATGAGAGGGTACACTTCCCATACTGGTCCATGGTCCTAGACTCCTTGTTAGGAGGATGGATGGAGGAAGACATATCGGCTAATTCCTTCTGAGTGGCCGCCGCCACCACCATGACTCCTTTGGACAAAAACTCCTTACCCGGGGGAACAGACAGAAATTTATTGGGTCTCCTGGGTACGGGTTCCACAGAATCAGGGTTCTCCCACACCCTCCAACAAATTAAATCCAGGAGCTCGTCGAAGGGTGGGGACACCCAGGAGGCAGAGAGCTGAGCACCAAAAGCCTTCAGGAAGACCGACTCCTCCTCGGAGGGGGTTTTGGATGGCCAGTCACCTCTTTGTTTCAATATCTCCAGGATGTCAGAGAAAGAAACATCATCAGAGGATGACTTGGGGGACCCCTCTGATTCCACAAGGTCAGTATCTGAGGTAAGAGACTCATCCTGTGAGTCTATGTGCTTCCTCTTGCATGTTTTCTTTCTAGGGGGCTCCTCAGGCAAAAACTCTGAGAGGCCCTCAGAAAGTTGGGGACCACTCGTGGGGGTATCCCTAGGCCTTGGAGCTCTGCTGTCTACAGATAGGTGGTGATCAGAGGCTCTCACCGGAGTGGTGGGGACAGAATGACCGACCCACATGATGTGGCTGAAGATCTGGCCAGCGCACTCCGCATGGCCTCAAAGGCTGGCCCCCCTGAGTCCAAGGACCGGCCAGCCTCAGAGACCATGATAGGAGTCGGGGTTCCCCGAGCCAAGGTGCTGAGTGGGAGACTAGGAATCGAAAGGTGTCCCGAGGTGTCCCCCTCGGGCCCGACTGAAGAATCCCGAGTCCCGAACCCCATGGACGGCGCCGACAGAGTCGGAGCTGATGTTGGCACCGATAAGGCCAGAGGGGCCATCGGAACTGACCTAGGAACATCGCATGGAGTGGAGCATTCAGGCTTCGAAGACAGAGATGCGCTCAGAGGAGGAATAATCGAAGAAGGTATCGGGATGGGCTCCAGAGCTGACTGGGATGGAGCCGAGAACAATTTAGCCAAAACTGAAGGAGCCTCTGCACCACCCTATCAACATCCACATCTGAAAGTGTCCTGGAGGATTTGGAGGACAGGGAGGGAGATCGGGATCTCCTCTCAGGTGACACTGGTCTAATACTGGGCGATCGGCTCTGAAGAGGTTCCAATATAATTGGAGCCGACACCGGTTCCATCAACACCGACACTTCTTGCAGCCCCGAAGACAGTGGAGCCGAGGAGGTTGAAGCTAATTTCATTACTTTCTCCAGTGGCTCTGAGGAGACTGAAGGAGCCGGAGATCTCTTTTTTGATTTTGTGGATTTTGATTTTGAACTGGAAGCAGAATCCATGGCCTCTTCAAATGAGGGTTTTTTGAAGAGTCCCTTCAGAGTTAACTTATTCTTTCTTTCTTGGAGCACCCTGGGACTAAAAGCATGGCAGAAGCTGCAGGACTCCTGCAGGTGGATTTCTCCCACACAATAAATGCATACTGAATGTCCATCGGTGATGGACATCTTGTAACCACACTTAGAGCACTTTTTAAAACCCAAAGGTTTGTGCTCCTTGGAATCTTTGGACATCTTGAAAATTAATCACAAATACCAATACAATGAGCAAGTCACTGCCTGACTGGAAAAACAACTACAGTCACACAAAAACAATACACTAAGCACGGGAACAAATTTTTCCACAAACAACAGCACACACAATCCTCAGAAGGGACACACACTAAGACGACTAGGGCTAAAAACCTCTAACAAAAACGTTTTTTGACCAAACTCGCATACAGAACATGGAAGACAGACACTAAAACCTCTTATTCAAATGGTTTTAGATAGCAAAAAACAAACACAGGGACAAGTAAGGGGACGGACTAGTTCCTCTAACTGAAATGGGCCTAACCTGGTGGAACAGCTAGTGTAATACCACAAAAAACAATCACACTAAAGATTATACCCAAAAAACGCCAGATGGAAATAACTATTAAAATAGCTTTTGTTTGTAACAAATTCTCTCAA
Organism: Protopterus annectens; assembly: GCF_019279795.1. NCBI lineage: Eukaryota > Metazoa > Chordata > Ceratodontiformes > Protopteridae > Protopterus > Protopterus annectens. Next base: position 606,789,822 of record NC_056746.1, on the reverse strand, counting down.
GAAGAAGAAGAAAAAAGGTACTTAGCCACAGGCAAGAGCGAGACCACGTCTGAGCTACACGAGCGGCAAACAAGATCTGGGGATATGGAGCAGTGCAGCATGGGATACCTTCTTAGCCCAGCCAATAGAAGAGTTTGAGCTAGAAAAGTTTGGCCGAGTCCCACGGGTAACAATGTAGGCGAGATTGGACTACATAACATCATTATTTTACATATATTTTAAAACCATATTCAAACATAAAACCATTAAAAATTAAAAAATATTTAATAGTTATTTGTTTACATCCCTGCCATACCTATCTATTCAAGCTCTTTAACTTTAGTATGGAAATAATTGAACAAACATCATTTAACCCAGGTAATACATATGAATGGCAACATAGTTGCCAAACTAATTCACATGCTTCTAATTTTAAAGATGCAGGTCCCTCTCTCTTCTTTTTGGATTTGGTCAATAATCCTGAACTTAAACCAGTGTCCTGGATGTTTTTTTACATGGTTTGCTAAAGCATTTTCTAACTTTTCTTTCTTTATAGCATAGAAATGTTCATAAAGTCTCTCTCTCAGTTTCCTATCTGTTTTCCCTATGTAGAAACTGGGACAATGTTGGCATAAAGCTATATAAACAACTCCACCAGAATTACAATTATATTTATGTCTTGTCTCATACTTTCTATCTCTAATGGTGAAGGAACTTCCTATGTCAATGTACTTACAATGAGGGCAAGATTCGCATTTGAACATGCCTTTAATTCTACTATTAGGTAAATCCTGAAAATTTAAAATGTTCTTAAAATTCAAACCTTTCTTAAAAACAATTTCAGTTTCATATTACTAAAATTATTGCAAACTGTGTCTGTAGCTAATAAGGGCCAATTTTTATATATAATATTTCTTATAGCTAGTGCATCTGTGCTAAAAGTAGTGATGAATAATAAGTTGTTGGAAAATTCACTATTAGTTACACTATTACCCATGTTCATGTCATTTAAAATAAAATCCTGAGCATTATGCTCACTCAAAATTGCTTTATAAACTCCTTGTGTTCATTTATTCACTACTTCAATTCTTATCTCATTCACAAAATTGTCCGGGTATCCCCTCTTAATAAACATAGAAGTCAAGTTATCACATTCTACTAAAAAATAAATTTCTGTTGTGACCATTCTGGCTGCCCGAACAAATTGCCCCTTTACTACTGACTTTTTTTGTTGTAGGGGATGTTGGCTTGTATAATGAAGAAAAGAATTTGAAAATGTAGTTTTCCTAAAAATTGTAGCTTTATAACTATTACCTTCATGGTCTTTTGAAAGTTTCACATCTAAAAAAGAAATTTCATCTTTATCATATGTGTGAGTGAACTGTAAAAAAAGTTGTATTGTTATTCAAATAGTGAATAAATAAATTTACTTCACATTCACTACCATTAAATAAAATAAAAACATCATCTAAAAACAGTGTGTAAATCATATTAAAAAAATTGTTGGTGTTATTAAATATATACCTGCTTTCCCATTCAGCTAACACCAAGTTTGCATTACTGCTACCACATGGTGACCCCATGGCCACTCCTTTTTTTTTTTTTGCAAATAAAATTTTGTGTCAAACAGAAATAATTGTTGTTTAAGATAATATCTAAAAGTACCTCTATGATCAACAACTCAAGGTTTGTGGCTCCCCTACTTCTCAGTTTTGTGCAAACCATTCAACACCTATTTCATGAGGTATACATGTGTATAAATCTTTCAGATCAGCAGTTAAAAAGGCATATTGTTCACTGTATGTTAAAGCATTAATATCATTCAAGAAAGACCATGAACCTTTGCATATATGTGATTATTTGATTATGTATTTCTTTAATATACTATCCACATATTTTACTATTGGATATGTCAAAGATTGTCTACTATTCACTATGGGTCTTAAAGGGGGGGTTCTGTAAATCTTTATGCATCTTTGGAATCCCAAAGATCACTGGTATTTTTGGTGCAGGCATAGAAAAATAGTTATGTACTTTCAAATCAATTCTACCTTCAATAAATAAATCAGTAGTATACATTTTAATTCTATTATAGGCAATATTTAACTGATTCAGTGAAATCAATTCATAATTACTTTCATCACTTAACATCAATGCCATTCAAATAGTTTATTAAATCATATTCCAAGGTAGACATATCTTTATACCTATTATGTCCCATTCCATCATGAGTGAATACATTTCTAATGTCTAATTCACATATTTTTTCGAATGTGGAAATAATAGGAGCTAAAGGTGGATTATAAGTGCTTGGAACCACAAATTCACTTAACATTTTCATTTTGATGTAAGATTAATTTAAAATTAACCTTCCTTGTAAAAAGCTTTAAGTCAATTAATGCATTTGCAATGACTCCTCAACAAGTTAGAACAAATGACAAGCCCTTTGATAACAAATCAGCTAGCTGGCAGTCAGTTTCAAAGTCTGAATAATTATATATGTTAAAGTCACGCTCAGCATTTCTTATTATTTTAACATGTTCCTCACCTTCCAATTCAGTCTCAACTATAGTAGGTGGTATACCTAGTGTTTCGGCTATTTCTGATGCTGTCATCGGTTCTGATAGTTGTATCTGCTGTTGTAACCCCCTTGGTGAAAATCCCGTTGATTACTGTTCTGGTTAATTGAATTTGCAGGATGCTGATAATTTTAAATATTTTTTAATTTTTAATGGTTTTATGTTTGAATATGATTTTAAAATATATGTAAAATAATATTTTATTAACATAAAAGTTTTACATAACAATGAATTAAGCTTTATAGCATATAAATATGTATGTCTTTAAGTAATTTGTAGGGCAAACCACATGACTAGTGTGGAATTGGATCAGGTGATTGATCACATGATGAATTTTAAAGTATAACAGTTGAATGTTTTGTGTTACATGTGTTTTTCTGAAGAAGGTTGGTATTGTACCAAACGAAAGCACTCATAATATTAATAAACGTGGGTTGTGTGCCGTGCTGGACTGAGGCTGCTTCTCTGTGGATTTTTCAGTGGTTTATTTACTAAAAATTGTATTTCCAAGTTTGTTTGGTGGTGTGAAGCATGACTACAGAAGGCATTATTGGTACACCTAACAACAATATTAATAATAATGAAAATGATACTACTATGTATCAATAGTCTGAACTTGTTAAATTGACTCAGTCAGTTTATTAACAAACAAGTGGATCATCTGTCAGCATTGGTTTGCCCAAGAGAAATGGACAATGTAATAACCAACAATAAAGATGAATGCAGGGTGCCTTCATCTCAGACTTATGAAAATTGTACCTCTCAGGAAATGAATACATGAGCTATGACACAAGGTATGGAAAATGGACATGAATCAGTTACTAATGCACCTATTTGAAGTGAATGTTTAAATGCACCAACTTCCCTGCAAACAGAAAATATATTCAATACAAGTAATTTAGGCAGCTCTTCTTCAATGGATATGATAGCCAACAATTTAGATATCCTTGACTACAAATCTTTGAAGTTGAAAAAACTTCAATTAGAAATTTCATATTTTCAAGAGTGCTTAAGGAGACAACAAGTACCTAAAGGACTTAGAATCTGGCGTTACCCAACTGGGTTAGTGAGAAATTCCCCCTTTAATTTGGACTTAATAAAATTGTTCGATAAGCAAGGACTTGAACTGTTGCAAATGTTAATAAAGCAATATCAGCTTATGGTTGAATCCCTTGTAAGGGAAATAAACATTATCGATACACAAATTAAAAACAACCTAGACTTTGGAAGATACAAATACGAGTATTCACATATTTTTTCTAGCACTGACAGCCAAATTTTGAAATGTAAAGCAACTAAAAATAAAAAATTAGAACGTGATAATATAGAATATAGTAATGGTTCGGCATATACACCCCCACCATTGTCTCAACAGTGGAACAACCGAAGTGACGTAGATATAAACAACTCAAATCCTAGTAACGGGTTTTTGAAGATGACGAAAACAGTGACGATGTAGCAGGTGACGTAACATATGCTACAGTGGTTCAACAACCCTCAAATGGACCTGGAGTGTTGAGTTGAAGCGAACGTATCCAGAACAGAAGGAACGACCCTCAATGGAAACAACAGAATAATGGTAATTCTAACACTTCAAATTACCAGCATCCTGCAAATTCAAGTAACTAGAACAGTAATCAATGGGAGTTTCACCAAGGGGGTTACAACAGGAGATACAACTATCAGAACCGATGACAGCATCAGAAATAGCCGAAACACTAGGCATTCCACTTATTATAGTTGAGACTGAATTGGAAGGTGAGGAACATGTTAAAATAATAACAAATGCTGAGCGTGACTTTAACATATATAATTATTCAGACTTTGAAACTGACTGCCAGCTAGCTGATTTGTTATCAAAGGGCTTGTCATTTGTTTCAACTTGCCGAGGAGACATTGCAAATGCATTAATTGATTTAAAGCTTTTTACAAGGAAGGTTAATTTTAAATTAATCTTACATCAAAATGAAAATGTAAGTGAATTTGTGGTTCCAAGCACTTATAATCCACCTTTAGCTCCTATTATTTCCACATTTGAAAAAATATGTGAATTAGACATTAGAAATGTATTCACATGTGATAGAATGGGACATAATAGGTATAAAAATATGTCTACCTTGGAATATGATTTAATAAACTATTTGAAATTCAATGGGGTAAGGGTTATGAAACCTGACAAGGGAGGTGGTTTGGTATTCATGGAAAAAAGTGATTATGTAAGACGAATGGCATTGATGTTAAGTGATGAAAGTAATTATGAACTGATTTCACTGAATCAGTTAAATATTGCCTATAATAGAATTAAAATGTATACTAGTGATTTATTTATTGAAGGTAGAATTGATTTGAAAGTACATAACTATTTTTCTATGCCTGCACCAAAAATACCAGTGATCTTTGGGATTCCAAAGATACATAAAGATTTACAGAACCCCCTTTAAGACCCATAGTGAATAGTAGACAATCTTTGACATATCCAATAACAAAATATGTGGATAGTATATTAAAGAAATACATAGTCAAAGAACCACATATATGCAATGATTCATGGTCTTTCTTGAATGATATTAATGCTTTAACATACAGTGAACAATATGTCTTTTTAACTGTTGATGTGAAAGATTTATATACATGTATACCCCATGAAATAGGTGTTGAATGGGTTTGTTCAAAACTGAGAAGTAGGGGAGCCACAAACCTTGAGTTATTGAACAAACACGAACTTTTAGATATTATCTTAAACAACAATTATTTTTTGTTTGACAAGAAATTTTATTTGCAAAAAATAGGAGTGGCCATGGGGTCACCATGTGGTGGCAGTTATGCAAACTTGGTGTTAGCTGAATGGGAAAGAAGGTATATATTTAATGACACTAACAATTTTTTTAATATGATAAAATTTTACACACGTTTTTTAGATTATGTTTTTATTTTATTTAATGGTAGTGAATATGAAGTAAATTTATTTATTCAATATTTAAATAACACTACAACTTTTTTACAGTTCACTCACACATAATGAGAAAGATGAGATTTCTTTTTTAGATGTGAAACTTTCAAAAGACCATGAAAGTAATAGTTATAAAGCTACAATTTTTAGGAAAACTACATTTTCAAATTCTTTACTACATTATACAAGCCAACATCCCCTACAACAAAAACGTCTGTAGTAAAGGGGCAATTTGTTTGGGCAGCCAGAATGGTCACAACAGAAATTGATTTTTTAGTAGAATGTGATAACTTGACTTCTATGTTTATTAAGTGGGGATACCCGGACAATTTTGTGAATGAGATAAGAATTGAAGTAGTGAATAAACGAACACAAGGAGTTTATAAAGCAATTTTGAGTGAGCATAATACTCAGGATTTTATTTTAAATGACATAAACATGGGTAATAGTGTAACTAATAGTGAATTTTCCAACAACTTATTATTCATCACTACTTTTAGCACAGATGCACCAGCTATAAGAAATATTATATATAAAAATTGGCCCTTATTAGCTACAGACACAGTTTGCAATAATTTTAGTAATATGAAACCGAAATCTGTTTTTAAGAAAGGTTTGAATTTTAAGAACATTTTAAATGTTCAGGGTTTACCTAATAGTAGAATTAAAGGCATGTTCAAATGCAAATCTTGACCTCCTTGTAAGTACATTGAGATAGGAAGTTCCTTCACCATCAGAGATAGAAAGTATGAGACAAGACATAAATATAATTGTAATTCTAGTGGAGTTGTTTATATAGCTTTATGCCAACATTGTCCCAGTTTCTACATAGGGAAGACAGATAGGAAACTGAGAGAGAGACTTTATGAACATCTCTATGCTATAAAGAAAGAAAAGTTAGAAAATGCTTTAGCAAACCATGTAAAAAAACATCCAGGACACTGGTTTAAGTTCAGGATTATTGACCAAATCAAAAAAAGGGGGGGGGGGCCTGCATCTTTAAAATTAGAAGCATGTGTATTAGTTTGGCAACTACGTTGCCATTCATATGTATTACCTGGGTTAAATGATGTTTGTTCATTTGCTTCCATACTAAAGTTAAAGAGCTTGAATAGATAGGTATGGCAGGGATGTAAACAAATAACTATTAAATATTTTTAATTTTTAATGGTTTTATGTTTGAATATGGTTTTAAAATATATGTAAAATAATGTTTTATTAACATAAAAATTTTATGTAACAACGAATTAAGCTTTATAGCATATAAAATATGTATGTCTTTAAGTAATTTGTAGGGCAAACCACATGACTAGTGCTGGAATTGGATCAGGTAATTGATCACATGATGAATTTTAAAGTATAACAGTTGAATGTTTTGTGTTACATGTGTTTTTCTGAAGAAGTTTGCTATTGTACCAAACGAAAGTGCTCATAATATTAATAAATGTGGGTTGTGTGCCGTGCTGGACTGAGGCTGCTTCTCTGTGGATTTTTCAGTGGTTTGTTTTCTAAAAATTGTAACTCCTTAAAACTTAAAAGGAAAGGCAAAAAAAAAGGAAGAAGAACCCTCGAATTTAAACAGGTTTAGAAGATGGGAAAGGGCCAGAGAGGAAAAACGGTTAGTCCACACAAAAGCAAGTCACTTGGACAGGATAGGGATAAGTAGAAATATGAAGGACAACTACAGTTAACAAGTTAGAGAAGCTAAACTAGAAATTTTCTTAAAAAATATAATGACAAAAAATACTTAACCTGAGCCAGTATCTGCAGTCTCGACGCTGCAAGTGGCAAAATAAATCTGGGTAACTACCACTAGACATGCTGGGAAAGGGGCTAGCCTCGAGCCAGTAAAAGCTCTCACACTATAGTATAAGGCTGAGTTGGAGCCGAGGATCATCTCCAAACCCAAACAGCAAGAACGAAGGCAAGATATGGACGACATAATATTAAAGGTTTGGGTTTTGTTCCCACTTTTCATACTTCGCATTATGATGTGGTTATGGATTTAAAACATTTTTGTAGGGGGTTAAACCTTAAATACTTTTATGCTAACATGCCTGTGTTTTCAGAGTTGTCATTTAGATTTAGGAAATCCACCTTCCAGCCCCCTTACCATCCTTCAGTCAGAATATTTGAACAAGTGTTACATGATTTACATGTTAGTCAAAGAAGTATTTTTAAGAATTATAACCATAACTTGACCCATAATAATCATAACCCAGCCACTGAGGATACACAAGCCAGTGCATTTCTTTGTGCCGGTCCCAAGCCCAGATAAATGGGGAGGGTTGCATCAGGAAGGGCATCCGGTGTAAAACAAATAATTCATGCAGACACCAGTAAATATTTACATAACGGATCGGTCGAGGCCCAGGTTAACAATTACCGCCACCAGTACTGTTAGCCAACAGAGTGCTGGTAGAAATTGGGCTACTGTTGGCCAAAAGAGAAGAGGCGGAAGGCATGGCCGAAAGCAGGAAGAGAGGAGAAAGGCTAGGACTGTGGTAGTGAGGGTCGGAACTTTGAATGTTGACAGTTTGACTGATATAGGGAGAGAGCTAGTCGATATGATGGAGAGAAGGAAGGTTGGTATATTGTGTGTGCAAGAGACCAGATGGAAGGGGAGTAAGGCTAGGTGTATCGGAGATGGGTTCAAATTTTTTATCATGGTGTGGATGGGAGGAGAAATGGTGTAGGAGTTATCCTGAAGGAACAGTATGCTAAGAGTGTTTTGGAGGTGAAAAGAGTGTTGGATAGAGTGATGTTTATGAAGCTGGAAATTGATGGTGTAATGATGAATGTTGTTAGTGCATATGCTCCACAAGTTGGGTGTGCGATGGATGAGAAAGAAAAATTTTGGAGTGAGTTGGATGAAGTGGTGATGACTATACCCAAGGGTGAGAGAGTGGTGATTGGAGCAGATTTCAATGGGCATGTTGGTGAAGGGAACAGAGGGGATGAAGAAGTGATGGGTAGGTATGGTGTTAAACAAAGGAATGCAGAAGGTCAGATGGTAGTGGATTTTGCGAAAAGAATGGACATGGCTGTGGTGAATACGTATTTTAACAAGAGGGAGGAGCATAGGGTGACATACAAGAGTGGAGGAAGATGCACACAGGTGGATTATATCTTATGTAGGAGGGCCAATTTGAAGGAGATTGGAGACTGTAAAGTGGTGACCGGGAAAAGTGTAGTTAGGCAGCATAGGATGGTGGTTTGTAGGATGACGTTGGTAATCAAGAAGGGGAGGAGGAGTATGAGGGCAGCACCAAGGATCAAATGGTGGAAATTGAAAAAGGGTAATTGTTAGGTGGAGTTCAGGGATGAGTTAAGACAGGCACTGGGTGGCAGTGAAGAGTTACCAAATAGCTGGGTAACTACAGCAGAGCTAGTAAGGGAGACTGCTAGAAAGGTGCTTGGTATGACATCTGGACAGAGGAAGGATGACAAGGAGACATGGTGGTGGAATGAGGAAGTACAGGAGAGTATACAGAGAAAGAGGTTGGCAAAGAAGAAGTGGGATTGTCAGACAGATGAAGAAAGTAGACAGGAGTATAAGGAGATGAGGTGCATGGCAAAGAGAGAGGTGGTGAAGGCTAAGGATAAGGCATATAAAGAGTTGTATGAAAGGATGGGCACTAAGGAGGGAGAAAAGGACCTGTGCTGATTGGCTAGACAGAGGGACCGAGCTAGGAAAGACATGCAGCAGGTAAAGGTGATAAAGGATAATGAGGGAAACATATTCACAAGCGAGGAGAGTGTGTTGAGGAAGAGTACTTTGAGGAGTTGATGAATGAAGAGAATGAGAGGCAGAGAAGGTTGGATGATGTGGGGATAGTGAATCATGAAGTACAATAGATTAGCAAGGAGGAAGTAAGGATAGCTATGAATAGGATGAAGAATGGAAAGGCTGTTGGTCCAGATGACATACCTGTGGATGCATGGCGGTGTTTAGGTGAAACGGCAGTGGAGTTTTTAACCCGATTGTTTACTTAAATCCTGGAAGGTGAGAGAATGCCTGAGGAATGGGGAAAAAGTGTTTTTGAACCAATTTTTAAGAATAAGGGTGATGTGTAGAGCTGTAGTAACTACAGAGGGATTAAATTGATCAGTCACAGCATGAAGTTATGGGAAAGAGTAGTGGAAGTAGGGTTAAGAAGGGACATTTATTTTATTTTATTTTATTTTATTTTACATTTGTTGACCGGGCTAGTCTAGCTGGATACATGTCCATTTTCAGTAGAGGCCCGGGGAGAAAAGCTCCAAGAACAGAGGTACATAGACAAAAACAAGAACAAAAGCTGAATCAAGTAATTATTCTTACATTTCTAGGCAAAATAAAGCAAGCAAGTAGTTATACAGATAGTTTAAAAGAGTTACAGAATTGTGAAGATGGTCTAACAGGGCTACATTGTGGACCCTTAAGGTTTTGGGTTGGGTAGAGGCTTAGGTAGGCCTAGATGAGCCAAGGACGTTAGCTATTAGTCTGGATTAGAGCAGGGGCATAGCCATTGGGACTTTAGGAGAGCTCTGAGGTGTCTTTTAAATTGGTGAAGAGAGGTCATAAGTCTTAGGTTGTTTGGGAGGGCATTCCAGGATTTACCAATGGAATTGGCATAGAGAGCTTCACCACCCGAGTTGTTAGATTTAATGGTCCGCACTTGTAGACTTTTGGATGACCTGAGGGACGTAAGGTTGGAGTAAGGGGTAAGTATTTTGTTCAGTGAGGGGGTTTTGTCTGGATGGTTAATTATTTTAAATGCCTCAGTGAGTTGGTTGAGTTTGAGAATGTTGGGCAGTTCTAACCATTCCAGAGTACTTAGATTTAGGCAGTGATGGGTGCGATAGGGCAATCCAGTTATGAATCTGGCTTTATGGTTATAGGTTGTAGATAGTTTATTGAGCTCTCTCTTGTTAAGGAAGGAGAATATCGGGGAGGCATAAAGGAGTGTGGAGAGGAGGTGGGTCCGAGCGATAGTTAGTTTGGTGTGAGGGGTTAAGAAGTTCTTTATTCTATACATGGACCCAAATTTCTTGTTTACCGACTTAATGGTCAGGTTTACATGCATGTCAAATTTAAGCTTGTGGTCTACGGTCACCCCCTAGTAGTTTGGTGTGGGAGACAGGATTGATTATGGTCCCATTGTTGGAGGACACATGGAAGGTTGGGTTGTAGGTATTAGGAGGTTCTATTCCTTGGGAGGAAATTGGAGTGGGGAAAAATAGAAGTAATTTGGTTTTGGTTGGGTTAAGTAGGAGTTTAAGTTCCGAGAACCATTTTTCGACTATGGAAAAGTAGTTTTGGGTAGTGACTTGGAGTTTGGCGAGAGAGACATCAGAGCAGATCAGGGTGGAGTCATCTGCATATTGAATACAGGTGGCTTTGGGAATGATAGAGTGTAGACCATTTATAAAGACGGAAAAAAGAAGGGGACCGAGAATAGATCCTTGGGGAACACCGATATTAGTGGGGAGTAGGTCTGATAGCCTGTTTTGCCACTGAACCGCCTGTTTTCTGCAAGAGAGGTAGGCATTAAACCAACTTATGGTTGGTTTGCTAAGATGACAGGTTTCCAGTGTGTGGAGCAACTGTTGGTGATTGACCATATCGAAGGCTTTCGATAGGTCTAGAAAGAGCGCAGAGGATATTAATTTATTATTGCGGTTGTGGTTGACTGAGTCAACAAAGGAGAGGAGAGCAGTGGTTGTGCTATGATGGGGGCGAAAGCCGTGTTGGGTGTTGGACAGGAGGTTGTTTCATGTGAGGTGGGTAATGAATTGCTTGTGAATGCAGCGTTCCATAATTTTGGCTAGAGGAGACAGTATAGCTATGGGTCTATAGTTAGATGTGTCAGTGGAGGACCCTCCTTTATGGAGAGGGATGATATAAGAGATTTTCCAGATTGAGGGAATAGAAGCTTCGGAAATGGTCCGGTTGATCAAGATTGAAACAGGGTAGGCTATGGCATCAGATGCTATTTGTAAGTATTTGGCTGGGAGTAAGTCAGCCGCTAGGGTGGTTGGTTTAAGTTTTTTCAAGAGGGTACGAATATAGGAGGTAGAGGTAGGTTGTAGGTTGAATGAGGGTTGAGTTGGGTCTTTGGTTAAGGTTGCAGCCGAGGGAGAAGTAGTAAGCTGACTGGCGAGGGACTGGATGGTCTCAGTAAAAAAAGAATTAAAAGTGTTGGCTATTTCGCCTGGATCTTTATCCATGAGTTTTTCAGGGGTGGGGGTGGTAGATTTACCTGGATGAAGGAGGTGATTGAAACCAGCCCAGAATCTTTTGGGATTATACTGGTGTTTATCTTGGAGGTTACAGAAATATTGTTTTTTATCAGACATAACGGCTGCTTTGGTTGAATTTCTAAGCTGCAGAAACTTGATGCGATCTAGGGGGGGGTTTGTGGTTCTCCATTTGTTCCAGGCCTGGTCTCTGAGTTTAATTTTAGTTTTAGTATCTTTTGTTAGCCAAGGTGCGATACGTTCCTTAGTTCTAGTAAGTCGCTTAGGAGCATGAGAGTCAAGTATCTTGAGGAAGGTGTCATTAAAGTATGACACACTCTCATCTAAGGGTAGAGTTTTTAGGATGGACCAGTTGCATGCTTTGAGGTCTGCAAGAAATTGGTCTGGGACAAAATTCTTACTATTCCTGACTAGTCTTGTTAGGGGGGGGTTAATAGTTGGACATTTGTGTTTTATAATATAGGTAATAAGGTGGTCAGTAAGGTCGTTGGGAAGGGTCCCTACGGTATAGTTGTTAGGATCCTTGTTAGTAAGAATCCAGTCAATGATGCTCTCCTTTTGTTGGGCATTTCCAATTCTAGTGGGAGAAAGAATATTTTGGGAGAATCCATATAAGTTAATGGGGAGAGGATTTGAATGAGCAGAGTAGAGAGACCAGTCAATATTAATGTCCCCTAATATTATGGATTCTTGGGGATAGTTGGTAGCAAGCCAACTAAGAGTTTGTTCTAGGGTTTCAACATTTTTGCCTGGTGGTAAATAAATTACTATGAGATTAATACTTTTTTGGTTGTTTAGGCATAGCTTTAGGGCAATCAGTTCTAGGTTAGGAACTTTTGGAGGTTGGAGTGGATTCATTGTGATGTTCAAGGAGTTCTTGAACATGACAGCTATTCCCCCACCCTTTCTAGTTATTCGATCGGCCCTAAGGATGTTATACCCAGGTGGGATAATTTCTTCATCCTTAGTGCTTGGTTTGAGCCATGTTTCTGAGAGACACATGATGTCAGGGGAGTGGGTTGCAAGCATAGCATGCAAGTTGTGAACTTTATTATTGATACTTCTTAGATTAAGGTGAAGCATAAGGAGGGAGCCCACTGGGCTTCTGGCTGGGTTCAGGGAGTTAGGGCCTAGGTCAAAATTGGGGCCTGGGTTGGGGTGGATATCACCGTCTTTTGTGATGGATTTTTTCAAGTAATCAAGTATTTTTTGGAGTTTAATTAGTAATTTAAGATGGTCCTTTGTTGTGGATGCTTTCGGGCGGCAGAAGGTAGGATGAGTTCTTTTGGGGATCAGGTTAGTAGCAGGGTAGTGAGAGGGAGGGATGAGATTGGAGGGGTTGTGGGAATGCAAGGAGGTGTGACCCTTAGGGAGGTAGGCTCCTGCTAGGGCTAGGGTTTCATAACTTGTTAAAAGATAAGGTAAAATAAGGAGTAATGATATGAGGTGGAGGGTAGTAAAAGAGTTTCTATCCATGGTGAGGGGAGAGGTTGATGAGTGTAATGAGCTGGGGGAATTACCTTGGTACAATTGGTATGTAAAAAGCTGGAGGGGGGAGTATAGAGTGTTAATGGAGAGAGTTTAGTGGGTGGGCGGAATGGGGGAGTAGTCTTAGTAGTATAGACAGGCAGAGAAATGGAGGGGAGAAGTATCAGAGTGAGGGACAGATGTGATTGGGTGGTGGTAAGGGGGATGGGCTTAATGACCTAATAAATGTAGAGGTAGTGGGGCGGGTGGGAATAGGGGGCAGGGAGGGGCACGAAGTGAGCCCGAGCGTAGTGAGGGCGAAGCGGAGCGGGGACTACACCACAAGGATTTCCCTGGGTCTTAAAGGTAACCGCGTTTAATGGCAGCTTGCTGTATTTTTTGCTGGAATTACCGGTAATATATATAACCTGTTTTTTAGAGTTATTGCTGCCTAATTCCTGAAACAGAATGCTAAACAGTAAAAACACTTTTAGGTAGGATAGTTCTTTACCATGAGTCACTTTAGAATATTTGCTTTGAATTCAGAGGCATTTAGAGGAGGCTGGTCTGTGCATTCACACTAGGAGAGGGTCCTCTCAAGTCAGCAACGATAGTATGGGTGCCACGCGGTGTGCATCTAGCTTGGGGGGCTATCTAAGGTGAGAATAAGGAAGAGAGATAGTGGCTTTAGTGTAAGGTAACCTTAGTTTAGTGAGAGACATACAATAGAATTGCCATAGTCTTAACAGGGTTAATCAACAATATATGAGACAGTTAAATAATTCAACAGGTAATACTGTTCATAAGCACCATATTTCAGTAGATAAAACTATGCAGAACTTGAACTCTAAAGCGACGCTAAACAATGCCACAAGGTATACAGTCCATCAGGATGAGCGTGCTCTATGAGCAAAACACTCGCGTTAAGCAGTATTCTAGTAGCACAATGTAGAAAATAAGCACATTCTAGTATTATCACAGTTAAATCAGAGATGCAGCAAATTTTAAATTAGGATGAGCGTGCTCTACGAGCAAAACACTCGCGTTAAGCAGTATTCTAGTAGTACAATGTAGAAAATAAGCACATTCTAGTACTATCACAGTTTAACCCAGAGATGCAGCAAAGTTTAAATTAGGATGAGCGTGCTCTACGAGAAGAACACTCGCGTTAAGCAGTAATTCTAATGATACAATGTAGTACATAAGCTTAATCTAGTATTTTCACAGTTTAAGTCAGAGATGCAGCAAAGTTTGAATTAGGATGAGCGCGCTCTATGAGCAAAACACTCGTGTTAAGCAGTATTCTATTAATACAATGTAGAAAATAAGCACAATCTAGAGTTATCACAGTTTAAATCAGAGATGCAGCAGAGTTTGAATTAGTTTACCACATACCCTAAAGCATGGAGAAGCGACCGTGCAGGTGGGCAGGTCAGTCCCTGTACTTTTCCCTTGAGCAAAAGTAATGGCGGAAAAACCACAAGGGTGTAATGTAACCTCGCTGACGTCAGGGACTACACCACAAGGATTTCCCTGGGTCTTAAAGGTAACCGCGTTTAATGGCAGCTTGCTGTATTTTTTGCTGGAATTACCGGTAATATATATAACCTGTTTTTTAGAGTTATTGCTGCCTAATTCCTGCAACAGAACGCTAAACAGTAAAAACACTTTTAGGTAGGATAGTTCTTTACGATGAGTCACTTTAGAATATTTGCTTTGAATTCAGAGGCATTTAGAGGAGGCTGGTCTGTGCATTCACACTAGGAGAGGGTCCTCTCAAGTCAGCAACGATAGTATGGGTGCCACGCGGTGTGCATCTAGCTTGGGGGGCTATCATGAGTCACTTTAGAATATTTGCTTTGAATTCAGAGGCATTTAGAGGAGACTGGTCTGTGCATTCGCACTAGGAGAGGGTCCTCTCAAGTCAGCAACGATAGTATGGGTGCCACGCGGTGTGCATCTAGCTTGGGGGGCTATCCTGAGTCACTTTAGAATATTTGCTTTGAATTCAGAGGCATTTAGAGGAGGCTGGTCTGTGCATTCGCACTAGGAGAGGGTCCTCTCAAGTCAGCAACGATAGTATGGGTGCCACGCGGTGTGCATCTAGCTTGGGGGACTATCATGAGTCACTTTAGAATATTTGCTTTGAATTCAGAGGCATTTAGAGGAGGCTGGTCTGTGCATTCGCACTAGGAGAGGGTCCTCTCAAGTCAGCAACGATAGTATGGGTGCCACGCGGTGTGCATCTAGCTTGGGGGGCTATCCTAAAGCATGGAGAAGCGACCGTGCAGGTGGGCAGGTCAGTCCCTGTACTTTTCCCTTGAGCAAAAGTGATGTGACATGATGATTAGTGATCAGCAGTATGGTTTCATGCCGGGAAAGAACACTACAGATGCGATGTTTGCTCCGAGAGTGTTGATGGAGAAGTGCAGAGAAGGTCAGGAGGCGTTGCATTGTGTTTTTGTAGACTTAGAGAAAGCATATGACAGGGTGCCTAGAGAGTTGTTGTATTGTATGAGGAAGTTGGGAGTGTCAGAGAAGTATGTAAGAGTGGTACAGGATATGTACAAGGGTAGTGTGACTGTGGTGATGTCTGCGGTGGGAGTGACGGATGCGTTTAAGGTGGAGGTGGGATTACATCAAGGATCAGCTCTGAGCCCTTTATTTGCAATGGTGATGGACAGGTTGACAGACAAGATCAGACAGGAGTCCCCATGGACTATGATGTTTGCAGATGACATTGTGATCTGTAGTGAGAGTAGGGAACAGGTGGAGGAGACCCTGGAGAGATGGAGATATGCTCTAGAGAGAAGAGGAATGAAGGTCAGCAGGACTAAGACAGAATATATGTGTGGGAATGAGAGGGAGGATAGAGGAATGGTGAGGATGCAAGGAGTAGAGGTGGTGAAGGTGGATGAGTTTAAATATTTGGAATCAATAGTTCAGAGTAATGGTGAGTGTGGAAGAGAGGTGAAGAAGAGAGTGCAGGCAGGATGGAGTGGGTGGATAAGAGCGCTAGAGACAGTGGCATTGACAAAAAGGCAGGAGTTTGAGCTGGATGTGGCAGAGTTAAAGATGTTAAGATTTGCACTGGGTGTGACAAGGGTGGACAGAATTAGGAATAAGCCTATTAGAGGGTCAGCCCAGGTTGGAAGGTTCGGCGCCAAAGTCAGGGAGGCAACATTACATTGTTTTGGACATGTGGTGAGGAGGGATGCTGAGTATATTGGGACAAAGATGCTAAAGATGAAGCTACCAGGTAACAGGAAAAGAGGAAGGCCTAAGATAACGTTTATGGATGTGGTGAGAGAGGACATGCAGGTGGTTGGTGTGGCAGAGCAAGATGCAGAGGACAGGAAGAAATGGAAACAGATAATCTGCTGTGGCAACCCCTAACGGGAACAGCCAAAAGAAGATGATGATGATAATCATAACTTGACTAAACAGCAGAGAGCTGCATTCTATAGGCTACAATAGAATGATAAAGTGGTAATCATGTGTGCTGATAAGCGTGGTGCTATTGTGATCTGGGATGTGCATGATTATGAGGCTATGAAACAGCTGAATGATTCTGTTTCATATTGCAGTTTACCATACGATCCAATATCAGGTTTTAAAAACTTTATTTATGATTCTTTGAACAATATGGTAACTGAGGGCATTATTACTAGCTCTTTGGCCAAGGAATTGATTGCTGATGACCCCCAACCTCAATATTTTTACTTATTGCCGAAAATTCACAAATTGGTAATAAGTCCACCTGGTCGTCCGATAGTTTCTGGCAGGGGTTCACTTATTGACCCTTTGTCTATATATCTGGAATCTAAACTCAAGCCACTTTTGGGGTTTATTCGAGCATGTATTAAAGACATGAATGAGTTTCTTTCATTGACGGATGATCTACAAGTTTCTGGTAATGTTTATTTTTGTACTTTAGATGTACAAGCATTATATATCAGTATCCCTCATAAAGGTAGATTAGCAGTGATTAAATATTAGTTACAATATTCCAAAATTTATATCGTGACTCAAGTTGAATTTTTACTTTGACTATTGGACATAGTACTTGAACATAATGCCTTTATGTGTAAATCACGATGGTTTTTGCAACTCAAGGGTACAGCGATGGGAGCTACTTTTGCTCCCATCTATGCAGATCTGTTTATGGGATACTTAGAAATGCAATTCATTTATGGTGAAACAAACAAATACAAAAAGTTTTTGACTATGTGGAGGCGATATATGGACAATTGCTGGGTCATTTGGAATTGTCCTCTAGATGTTTGGAAAGAGTTTGTTGATTATTTAAACTCTAATGATTTTGGTTTAAATTTAAGTGACAAGATAGATTTGTATAACGTTGAATTTCTAGATGTTAATCTCACTAAGGGGGTTGATGGGTCCATTGTTACTGGCATATATCGCAAACCCTTTTCTAAGAATTCCTTGTTACATGCACATAGCTGTCATCTTCGACACATTATAGAAAATATTCCTAGGTCCCAATTTTGTAGGATTAAATGTATATGTAATTTGGACTCTAATTTTCATGTTGAAGCTAATAATTTAACAACACATTTTTTGTTTTGGGGTTATAACCAAAAAACAGTTGAATCTGCCTAAAGAAAGGTTGTTGAATACCCAAGGATGACACTATTTCAACAAAAGCAGGTGAATCAAGGGTTGGAGTATATTACCAGTAACGCTACTATATCTAGATTTACTACCATATATAGGATGAATACCTTCAAGATTAAACCTGTCATACATAAACATTGGTATATTTTAAAAAGGGATCCATTTTTAGTCAGGTTTTGGATGATACTTGTCATTTTGGTTAGTTTCAAAAGAGGTTTTAAAAACATACAACAGGTATCTACCAGAACATTGAGAGGTAGTACTTTTTGTGGACACTGTTCTTATTGTAAATTAGTGTATAGGGCAAAATCATTTACTTCTGTTAATACATCTAGAGTACATGATATCCGACAGTTAATAGCATGCTCAAGTGAATGGGTAGTATATTTAGCAGTTTGACAATGTGGTTCATTTTATGTGGGACAAACATCGAGGACATTCAAACAAAAAATTGCACTTCACATGAGCGATATTAATTGCAAACGTCCACGCAGTGCTTTATATAAGCATAGTTTACAACATAATACTGCACACTTTATTTTCTTGGGTATTGATATGGTGATGGGTGAAGGACTGACTGAGTTACAGAAACACAATATTTTGACACACAAGGAGCACCTGTGGATAATTAATTTGGGAGCACTATTTAAGCCTGGACTTAATGATCATTGGGGATGATTGTTGTATAGATTATTTACATCTTTACATTATTGATATATACAAATATTTATAGAATGTGAAAGGATTGGTCCTTGATGAAAAAAATCTGTACTGTATTTTTAAATATATGCTTTATGGTAATTAAGCTAATACCTTATGTCTCACACTGATGATGCCATGCGGTGAAACCGGTTTGTGTTGACTGTCTACATGTTCTGCCATTTGTGTATTTTATGCATTACTGAGTGCTGGAATTATTGTTTTCTTGTGTTCTATATCTCATTTGTACCTTTTGGTTCGTGCACTGTTTCGTGAGGCTGGATATATATATATATATATATATATATATATATATATATATATATATATATATATATATATATATAGATATATATATATATATATGTATATATATATATATATATATATATATAATTTCAGCATACTGGTGTAATTTATCCTGCTTTATGCTCTGAAAGTCTCTATCCTGTTTGATGCTCTGATACTCCACATGAATCACACCGTATAATAAATTATCCTGTACATATGGTCACCTTTACTATTATAAATACCAACTTTATTTTATTATTACTTCCGGTATTTTTGTATTCTTATTACTTCCTGTATTTTTACTAATCTTTTTATAGTAAGCCTTTCATTTACTATGTAATAATATTGAGTTTTAATTTTTAAATTTTTAAGTTCAATT